>NW_009635502.1:24891-25889 GCF_000690535.1 Cariama cristata | reverse complement strand
GGGGGGGGGAAGAAAAGGCCCGAGAAGTATGCCAGATGTTGCAAGTTTGCCCCTTAGAAAAATGTCTCTGGTGAATTCTAATTTTATTATTTACATGAGAAAAATCTTTGTTCAAAACCATTTACAACCCCCCTATAAGATGAGTTAAAAAAAATAATTAAATATTCAAAGTTATTTGCTTGGCTTTAAAATGGAGGATCTCTCAGTTCCTATTATTTGTCACTTCACTTCAGGAGGCTGCTGCATTTCTGTTCAGCACAACACTCCCTGCACAAGCAGGAGCAGCCTCCTTCATCCCTGCAGGCAAACCATACTCCTTGAGGAAAAGATGACTCCCAATCTATTCTCTATAAGAACTTTGGCTGCCTCTTACTCTTTTAAGGTAAAATGTCGCCCCTTAAACAAATAAGTCGGTTGCTAGAAATTCAGTATAATAAAGCAACCAAGAACTGACAGTCACCTAATATTAACAGAGACAAGCATATTGTGTCCTTCTTAGAAAGGAAGCACAATTTGCTTTTACAGCCTGGTACAACTGAGAATCATATGCTGAGAGCACAATTGCCCAGCAAGCTTTACTCATCAGTTATGTTACAGCTCCATTACCTGCTCTGCAGCACAGCTTCACGGGGAGGTCACGTAAAAGCACTAACGTTCAACTTTCACCTTTTTAGGAATAGGACGCAGTTACATCAAAATCTATCTTCTGAAAAAGGTATCTTGACATGAACAGCTACTACAACATCTTATATTAGCACGCACTTGTGGCAAAGCAACTCTGTTCTGCACACAAGGCTGCAGGCACCTCTGGGATGCTCCACCGACCCTCAAGGACGGGCCCCAAAGGTTCCCAGAGGAGCTGGCTGAGGTACAGCCTGCCTGGGACCACCCGGGATTGCAGCCTCCAAAACCAAGGAGTTGCTCTTCCTTTTGTCTGTAGTGCCTCCAGCCCTCGCTGTGGTCATGTTTTCAAGCTTTTCTACGGAATTAGTGGGGGG
>NW_009635502.1:13589-24870 GCF_000690535.1 Cariama cristata | reverse complement strand
AAGGAAAGTGAGTTAAATCTTTTAGTTTCAATACTGCATCCTTGGCTGGCCCAGCCTTGAATGGGAGGTGTGTGTGGAGATCCAAAATACCCAGTGGTTCAAGGTTAACAGTAAAATAGTGCAAACTGGCAACACACCAAACACACCACTCAATTAGCCTTTCTGGAGCTGTGATTTCAATAGTAGAAATTTCAGCTTCTGAAGTGATGTGTCTGGGTAATAGCATTGTAAAAATCACAACTGAGTCCTCTGGGAACTGCTTGGTAAACTGCCTCACATTAGCGAATGGCTAGAAGATTACACAATAAAATCTTCTATTTCTCTATTTCACTATCAGGTAAATCTCCCAGAATATTTTATGTTATATTTCTGTCAATCTTTTACATTCATGGATGCTAAACAATGGTTTTTTTTCCCTAGGCCTTTCATTATGCTGAGGATATCAAAGTAGTTTAATATATAAATTCATCGTGAACAGCACCAACACTGGTACAAATCCTACCTGGGTCTTACAGCATCCCCAACTCAAGCCAAGGCAACACTTGAGAAGGAAATTCTAATTGTGTTTTCATTTATGTAATGTAAAGTTACAGGTGGAAACAAGTAAGAGAGAAAACACTAATTCTCCACAAAACACTAACAGCAGCTATAGTCAAACTCCGCATTATTTAAAATCACTTAATTCCAGATACCTTGTATGCAAGACTTTCCAAAGGTCTGGCTCAGGATCTCTCTGGGCCTCTGATTAACATTTCATTATAATTCAGAGATGCAAATGTTTCACATTATATAGAGGAACAGAAAAACTAATTAAAAATTATTACATTAAATTTCCAGCAGAGTAGAACAGCTGATACAGCTCTTTGGAAAGTACTAAATCAACAAACGTGGTGTGTAGAAAAGATACATCTTCAAAATTGGATGAGACCATGGATTCGGCTGAGATAATTATGTTCACGTAAAATCTTGGGGCTCAACTTCTTAAGAAAGTTATAGTGCAGAAGATGTTGCAATGCACTTGGCACACTGCATATTCAACTTCTCGTATGAATACATTAATCAAGAGCGTCATGGGTAATTCCAGCTGTCCTGTGGAAATGGCTGTTGCAGAGAGCTGCTCAATGGAAACTGAAATACAGTAAATTGGGTATAATAAAAAAAAAAATCATGGTAACTGGGCAGTATATATCATGTATACAATGTACAGAATATAAAAATCAATGTAACTGAAATTGAAAATGTGGCTGTCCTGTCCCAGATGTGAAATTCTACATAATCCCCATCAAATAGAGGGAGCTGTCGGATATCATCATGCTTGAGGCTTTGAATCTACAGTTTAACATGATAATCTGTGATTCAGAAGATAAGTGCAAAACTACTGATAACATTTTCAGGTAACAAAGTTGCAAAAGGGGAGAATAATGAAGGGAGCGGTTTGCTGATAAAAAGCCACTTGAGTCACAGGGCAAGCAAGACATAAGGAAACATCATTCACTGTAGCACAGCAAAGAAAACCCAAAGCATCCAGAACCAGAAGCCGAGGATGCTCACAGGGGAGGAGCAGTTCTGGCAAGGACTTGCCTGCCTCCACAGGTTTTCAGCAGTGTGTGAGCCCTTACAGGCCAGAATAATCCTGGTTTCCCTTCTTCTGAGAAGCTGGAGCAGAGAGGAGCGAAGACCTGGCACAGCACTGATGTGACCACTAACAGAGTCCATTTTAAGCAAAGTTCACTGCAGAGTCACAAGAAGGATGAAAAGAAATGCCTTGCCATGGAAAAGTGTCAAGAAACTGAAAACCTTCAGTTTGAAAAGAAAATGAGAAGGGAAAAAAAATACAGAGAAGGCTGAGAGGCGACCACACCACGATGTGTAAGAAATTACACGTGAAAGCTTACATAGGGGAGAAAAATTGATAAAAGGAGTCTTTACATACCAGGCAAATGTACTCTGAGATCCAAGGAAAAGGAGTCAATTGGATTTCTCAGAAAAATTAAGAGGAAAAATAACTCACAATTTACAATCAGAGAGAACAGTTGAGTATTGTAAGAATTTATCCAGGGCAGTAGATTCTCCACTACTGGTGATTTTGAATCAAGACTTAAATTTCCTTCCTCAAAGATGCAGGTTTTAGGTTCAAACCTGAATAGTCTGTATCACGCATTACATAAGGGTGAGAAAGACTACAAATGACTTGGGACTGCCACAATCCATCTTTTTGCCCAAAGGCAGGATCAGCTATATAATTGCCACTACCAGCTCCAAAATCCTCAACTACAACCTGTTCTGTGGCTTTGCCGTCCTTGTTGTTTGAGCATTTTCCTAAGTGTCTGCTCTAGAACTCTGTCCATGCAATTTAAGACCACCACTTCTGCTGTCATTACTCAAAGAACCATACGTTCTCTTTATCTCTGCAGAGCCTTTTTAATATAAAATTCAAAAGTGTTATCACAGTCCCCCTCTTTCCCAGTCTTCTCCATTTTTTTTTTTTTTTTTTCTTTCTCTTCCCTTTCAATCTTTCCTCACAGGTCAGGTTTTTATATCTCCAATGATTCTCTTTATTCTCTTTTGGAGTAACCAACATCTTTCTTAAATTACTCCCAAACTGGTGAAATAATCTACAATGTGAATGTGAGCATGGAAACCAAACAGTAGTTAAAAAATTAAAAAAAAAAAAAAAGATAATTTAGGTGTTATGCCTGATCCCACTTTCAGTAACTGAATTTCAAGCAACCATCTCCATTCTGAGAATATCGTATTACCAGGTGAAAGAAAGCTAAAAAGTCTATTATGCAAAGAACACAGGAAATCTAGGGAAATAAATTTTAAACCACATAATCTTAAAATCTGTGGAAAAACTCACCATAAAGCAATGTTTTTTTAAAAAATAAACCCGAAAAAAACTCTTAGACCATACAAAGGTCAAACTGCATGTAAGATTTGCACTTAGCCTTCCATCAAGTCACAGTTAAAAAACACCATTACACACTCATATCATTAAAAAAATGCAGTATAAAAAAGGAAGAAAGATGTCGGAGGGATTACAGCACCATGTGGCCATTCATGAAATGTATACTTTACAAGGCAGACCTCACATGACGGTAGAAAGTGTTTCATGATGTGTTAGCAAAAAGCAGAGATTGTAAAGAACACACATAAAGACACAGTGTTAAGGCTGTGCATGTAAGTTTAGCTGACATTTCCCCGCTTTTAAGAGCTTACTTGAGAGTAACAATTTTTTGTTACCATATTTTTAACAGCATTTCCTAGGTGTGTATAGTTTTTTTTTCTCTAAAGGAGAGAAAAAATCCACAACTCGAAACTACTTTAGTAGATAATCCTAGGCTGCAATCAGTGTTTCAAGATGTTGATCCAAGGAGGCATTCAAAGAGCCCAGTCCCTCCGACGGCTGAGCTGACAGAACTACTGCCCTTGGTACAAAGTATTCCCGAGTTTGCATTCAGAGGGTCATGGACATTCAGCATCTTCTTAGGCCAGCTCCACGCATTTGCCCGCACGCTGTTTTCAAAAGCTAGTGGAGCACGGTGTTCTGCAAAACACCTACGCTCTGTGTGGTATTATTTGTTCCAGAGAAATGGAGAAACAAGAATCTTCAAGTTATTAATAAATTTGAGTGTTGTGACAAATACTCCATGACTCTAAGTCAATGAAAACAGCATCACAGAATGACCCTGGTTTTACTGACCTCTGACCAGTCTATAAAAAAATTTAAAAGTGAAATTCTGTTTCCAAATCAATGGACCAAGGATATACACAGGTTAAGTCATGGCAAAGCAAGATAGTTATTTGCCATAAAAAGAAAAAGCTGTAAATGTATCATTCAACCCTTACAAACGCTCAACAAGCTAACACGCAAGGTTTTCAAACACCATGCTGTCAGCACAGAGTGTGCTCCTGCTTTCAAACACGCAGCTTACTTGCATGACATATAGTCAAGTCAGTTCGTCAGGATTCATCTCCTTTTTGTTTGTTGGCTACGGACACATTTTACAGAGCCCAAGAACAGGGAATGTCAAAGTGCTGTGTTAAACTGCAATTTTAGGGCTGCTTCTTCATGAGAAAAAACACAAAACTGAACAACAAAACCTGAATGATATTCAGAAACTAAGTTTAGTTTGGGGCTTATCCAGACTGAATCTCTCTTTGTCTCTCTCTGCCTTCATACAGGATGTGATTTACAGCTACCCGTGATTCAGAATTCAGCTCAGAGTTGAAGGAAAGTGTCCAAACTGATAAGCACTGCTGCATGGGACACTGTCTGCTGCTACAGCAGCCTGATTTACTCATTTTTATTACTGTTGGCTGTTGTGTCTGTTAAAAAAAGTAATATTTTAAAAAAAAAAAATCAGTAATGCTGATATAGACTGTCTAACAAAAAAGACTTTTTCAAGAAAAACAAGAACTTTACATATTAGCTCTGCTGATGAATAACAAAAAACCAGAAATATTTCTTATGTTGATTCCAGGGACTAAAGGCAAGTACCTTCCCAAGTAGAAGACCCAAGAGATCTCTCTCTCTTCTCCCTCTCTGTCCCCCCAAGACCCCTCATGCACCAAGCAAGAGGGACACAGCAGAGCTGAGGCTGCCATCCAAGCAGGGCACAGGGAGGTGGCTGCCAGCTGTAGCCCAGCAGAAGGTCCAGCAGCTCTCTTCTCCTTGGCTTTCCCTTCACCAGATGTACCTGCAGCAGCATGGTTGTCTCCCAGTCTTCTACTGGCCTTCCAAATTTGGTTTGAAACTGGCTAACGGTTTCAGAAACTATTTAGGAATTAAGCGTGGGGGGAAACTGGAAAGACACGCAGAACAGCTGGAACTGCTGTATGAGTCTTATTTCCTTAGAAAATTATGCTAAAAGGGAAGTGTCATCCTCTCCCCTCGAGCACATGTACATGTATGCTAAATACACGCCGCAGATATTACACTGCAGCTGAGAGGAAGAAGAGGGCAGCAGCCCGACAGCGCAGAAAAGATGACTGCTCACATACTAATGCTGGGCGATAATTCATCCTGGCTTTGAACACGTAAGATACACTGAACTGAATTATAGGTGCTAATTAAAATGCAGAGATAAAGCATGGACTCAATCTTACATCTCCTTACCACATCATAGGAAAATTTAAATGAGATCATTCCCCAGTGGCCTCTAACTACTGCAGAAAGTAAAGAATTCATGGATCCAGTAACACATGAAAAAGCCTGTTTCTCTCTCTGGGTGGTCTTTTTAATGCTTCTCCCTGACCTAATCAGCCAGCCTTTAAACAAGCAAAAGTCACTTACCCGTCACTGACAGAGGCATGTCTTTAGGTTTTCACCCATTCCCCTGTAATGTTCATTTACCCCGAGACAGGAGGGAGCGGACAAGCTTCCCACTCACCCAAACTGGGGTCCCTAAGTGCATGCTCGGAAGATAACAGTTCGGTGTTGGGGGGAGGAAAGCTGCCTTCTCATGTCCAAAACAGGACTTGCGCAATTCTCCCCATCCCTGACTCATCCTGACCCAAAACCATGGCCTCACCACCCCCTGTGCATTCCTCCAAATGTTCTTTCTGCTTCTCTGAAATCTGTGACACTTGGAGCACACACCAGGCATCTTGAGTAGCTGCCCAGAGACTGTTAGAGTTACTTAATTCAGCAGAAGATTACTACGAGGTCAAGTGGGGCTTTTCCACAAACTTGAAACTTCTTCCCACTTCATTTTTTCTCAGGCTAAATAAATAGATGACAAGTGGCATTTATGATATAGCACAGCGAACAACCTGCAGCTATCCTGAAATAGCTTTTTGTCTCTCTGCATGTTATTCCAGTTCTTCACAGCTTCTGCACTCTAACATTGTATTGCTTGGATCTACCAAATAGACCTGCAATCTCAGCAAATGTATCAGCATATAAATCTTCACCTGCTTAAAGACGTTCTTTAATATTTGCTTCTGATTAACATTTCAGGTGTTTTTCCCAGCAACATTAGTATATTAACTTCATTTCAGAAAGAGACAAAAAAATTATCAGTATTTTTACTAATTTAATGGCTCCCACTAATTCTTTTTAAATACACACAGCACTGACTTTGAAAAGGAATTGGAATATGACAAAGATAAATGATGGCTGTCATCCTGGTCCTGCAGAACGCCCTTTTTTTCTACCATATACAGCATTAGTGAAGCTGATGCAGGTCCAGAGTACAGTTTTGATGCTTACACTTAATAAAGACTATGGAACTACTGCAGAAGTTTCAGAGAAGAGTCATAGAGTTATTAAATGGATGAGGAAAACATCTGCCAGCAAGAGGTTTGAGAGTACCTGTGACGAAAAGGAAGAGTGAAAGGTGTTTGGAGATGGCAGCAGGAGATAGATGTGTGGGGAGAAACACCAGAGAACAACAACAAAAAAAACGCATTTCAGTCAATAAGCAGCAAAAGCCAGAGAAATTCACACTAGAAATTAGCCACAATAACTCGACAGTAAAGCTGAGACAACTGGAACCAAGTGCCCAAGGAAGCGGCAGAGGCAGTGTAACACGACGCCTTCAAACGCATCCTGGATGCTTTCATGGAAGTCTTCTGAGAAATACAACTCTTTCCAATCAAGAGCAAGAAAATCCCATGCTGGGCAAGCCCCTGTAGCAACAGCCAGCATGAAACCAAAAGCACCTAAATGTTTACCTCTGCGTATAAGAATGCTTCCCAGCAGGGTTATTGGAAGAAAGCCAGGTATGGAGAGGTCAGTCCAGCATTGAGGATGAAACAAGCAGGACGACGACCGCAGAGCCATAATGAAAAGCCTCACCCAACAATCACAGGTAAAGGAGAATTCCATAAACAGCACTGCCTTCCCCAAAAGAAATGATCCTGAACTGGACTGGATGGAGTAGCCACCCTCCCAAGGCACTGGGTCGTCTGCTAAAGCTAGCCCCAGCTGCACTGGAGAGACTGGGAACAGAAGCTGCAAACCACTGGGAATAAAGCCTCCTGTGACAAGTGCTATGTAGAAATTCATTCACACCAAAGAAGAGCAAGAAACTTCATTTTTTTGTCTTCTGTTTGAAGCTGCATTTAATTAGATTTATGTCTGTAAAAATTCACGTAAGATTCACTTTAATTAGTCCTTTTAAGATTTGCCTTTTTGTCTGCCTCTTTGCACTACTTTGGATTGAGAAAAGATAGTACTGAACCAAAAGTTGAAGATGTAGGAGAGTAAATGAGGATTCAGGTACTCAGCTGAACCAGCAGGCACTCTTAAAACACTGTTCAAAATGAGGGGAAAATGGTTCTGGCAAGCATTCAGGTCAGGATGAGATTTTCAAGTTTTTAGAACTTTGTTCAGCAAAACTAATGGTGCCTCAGAAACGTGCACATGCTCAAATTCACCACTGAAGGCTTAGCTCACTTCCATTAGAGATATTTCCTGGAAAGAAGATAAAGTCCTTTTTTTCTTCCCCCCCTCAGTTGTAAACAATTGTAAGTAAATGTCATGACGCTTTTCTGAATAATCAGAGAGCTTTAAGTGCTGACAGGTTTATAAGCAGGTGCAGGGTGCAAAGGGGAGAAATCCAAGCGATTTGTCATTGCTGCTATTCACATCAGTGACATTAAACAAAAATCAAGTTTATTTTTCTTACTACTGTTTGGGAAGCTGAGAAGCACCAAGAAGTGAAAGCAAAGCAGACCCCCGTTTTGCATGACTCTGCTTACATTTTCTCTGCTTCTCTAGTACCTTGGTGATATGCTCTCAATGGCTTAACGCAATCCCTACTGATCTTGAAAGCAGAGAAGTGCAAGGTGAGTGGAAAAGACTCATTTTGCCCCAACAGTGACCTCTGAGCTTACCAAAAGAGTAACAAAGATAACATGCCTTCTAACTCCTACCTGTCTGCCAGCTGGCTACATGCAGGAGGAAGGAGAATAAAATGTTCCTTATCCCCTCCTGCAAACAAAAGCTTGGTTTCAAAGGTATAAAACGCCAAACCAGAGAAGTGAGTTTGGTTGCTGGACTAATGCCCAGGATGGCTGCCCTTGCAAAAATTCATGGTTTCCAGTAATGGCTCTGCTACAATGGCATATAGAAAGCCTCACCCCTTTCCTTGGGAAGGAGTATGGGGTTCCACCAAAGTGGGGTTCTTCAATTTTCAAGGTGATCTTTGAGCCTTTCATGGACCTGAAGCTGCTCTAAGCCTGCAGTCAGGAGTCAGTTGTCTCCTACTCGTCCCTGAGTGTCCATCCCGCTCCCTGCTGCGCTGGCTGCTCATGAGCCGGTGTCTGAGGTCTTCAGCTGCCAGCCACAAAACACCACATCCATACTTCGACCCTCATTCTTTTAGTTTCTGGGTACTGCACAGCTTTTGTGTTGAGCTGGCAGAAAAGAAGGGGAAGTCAGGAAGAACTGTATTCCATACACAATTAGAGTTCAGCTACCCACTAGAGATGGTCTATAAAGGCATAGTTTCAGAAAAAATATCGAGCAAAACTAAAATGCTTTCACAATACTGTAATACTTACAATGTGTATTTAAATCACATTCTTGAAATTTCTGCAAAATCAACACTTGACACTTCAGTTCCTAATGAAATCAGTTTAAAAAAAACATAAAAATCACCCTAGAATTAACTAACAGAGAAAATATTCAACATGCTACTTCATTGTTAGGTGTAACATTACCAATAAATTTTGTAACTAAAGACTAAGACTCAAAAACATTTAATTATTAGAAAACAATAAGAAATGCTAAACCAATAGTGAGCAATGTTGATGCACTTCAATGATGTCTCATTTCAAAGACTCATCAGCCTTTTCACTACTCTCAACTACTAGTTAAACCAAGTGTCCTCTCAATAAAATGAAAAATATGTTTTTCAGGTTTGCAAGGAACAGCCAAAAAGGAAGCTGCAAATACTTCTATATATCTTATATAATGTATTTTCACAAATTTGTATTGGAAGAAAAATTTAAAGAGATTTCATCTCCTGGATACACTACAGAAGAAATGTGTTACCATGTGGCAAGGATGTACCACATGTATAGAAAATGAGATCTTGGGAGGAGCAAGAGGTAACGATGTTCATCTTTGTCTCATGTACCAAATGTTGTGTACCATCTCTGAAAAATCAGTTTAATCAAGAAACATCCCTTTGACCCTCAGGTGTGGCTACGTGTTTGATCTTTCATTTTGCCAGAGAGAAGACATCATTTACCAAAGATGTGAAGTCCTATTCTAGTGAGATAACACATTAGAAATGGAACTCTCATGGAATCAGAATAGAGAACACAGAAGACTGGAATTTTGTTTAACTCTTCTTGTTTTCTTGTAACAAAATCATGCCCATATTTAAGTTATATCTCAAGTGAATTTCCAATTGCTTAAAATATTTTATTTTCTAAAAAACCAAAACTAAACAACACCCCCCCCCCAATTTTAGCATTCCTTACTACACTGTCTACTCACGCCTGAAGCCACACATTCAAAGGACATGCATTGACATTACCACGCAAATAAAATGCTGGGAAGTTAGGCAAGCTCTTGCAAAGATCTGCAGAAAATTCACACTCCTACAGAAATGTTTTTTATCTAAATCCAAGGAGTCCAACCTAGTGGCACAGATGGCATGGTTCCCAAATATAGTTTCCAAATCAAATTTACAGCCTGGGCAATAATCATCTGCAGTCAGCTTTAACCTCTGTGTGCTGGCTAAATGCTAACTGGCATCGCTCATTCACATTCTCCCAAAAATTCCTCAGAAGTTTCATCCAAATTCAATTTTCTTCACATTCCATGCTATAAATGTCTCTAGAGTCTTGCTGCATACTTTTAAATAGCTTCCAGCAGGGACTGCACTCCCATGATACAGAGCATAATCCGTTTGCATGGTTTATAAATACTTCCATACCCTGTGGAATGGGGACTATTTTGTCAGGGCAAAATGAAATTGGTGAAATTAGTGAAGAGTCATTCCAGGTACAAAATTAATGAACTCAGTGGTTTTCAGTCTCGTATTAGTATCTGGCTATACGGAGATGAAACATTGACAGGAGTGTGCTGCCACTTTCAAAACATGAATGCACAGTTTAAAGGCTCAAGTTACCATCTCATGCACGTTGGCTAGAAATGTTGTAAACCAAGATCATCTCAGAGGCAAAGGCATGCAACAGCATCATGGCTTTTCACAAACATACTGTACATAACTATTCTGTAGCAGACAGCACAGGGGAAAAAAAAACAAACCACAACCAAAACTTCTAAATGTGACTTCCAGTGCCAGAAAGGAGGAAAAAAACCCAGTATAAAAAAGGAGGGAAAATGTTCTACATATTACAATTACTAGAAATCAGTGAAAAAGACTTTTGACTGAAAAAATGCCTTACCTTGAGAAGTTGAGGAAATGAACATGTCTAGTGAATAAATAGGGCTGCTCAGCAGTGCTTATGTTTTTAATCAATTCCATCTAAAAAGAATTAACAAATCAAATTTTCCATGTTATGTCAACACACATTTTGAGGCAAATGTAACTCTCAAACAACATATGATGATGTAATTTTCAAGTCTGAATTACTCAGGAACTCCTTCCCCACTATCCCTCCCAAATGCTGTCATCAAGATAGCACAACTACTATTTAAGCAAGAAAGGTGAGGCTGCAGACACCAGCCTGCTATCATGGAGCTTAGGTACTTCCAAAAGCGGGTATCAGTTTAAGGAAAGGCATAAGCTAAAGGAAAAAATCCAACCCCTGCCTAAATCTGCACCAGAGCTTTGCAAGTGGCAGCTGCCCTCTGAAGACACTGGCTCTAATTCACAAGAATATAAAATATCTGAAACTAACAGAAAGCAGGAGCTGAGCCAATGACCATTTTCATATAACAATAAAAATTGCCAACATTGCCAAAACAGTGATTGATTCGCCCATTTAAATACAGAAATACAAACTCACTCTTGAGCTATGACAATAGCTTACTCCAAAGCAGACACAGAATTCTGTTTTGACTTCAAGTACCTTCATATTTAGACACTTAATGATCAACTGGACTTGTAAGCAGATGTGGATTAAAGCTACAATGTGCATAAGAACAAACAAGCAAAAAGCATTCTTTTAAAAACCCTACCAAGAGGGTAAGCGAGGCTCAACAGAAACAACACACAGATGTCAGGAGGGAAAAACAAGTAACTGTAATGGCTCACGGCCACATGCAAATTGTGGCCATATTTTCCATGGGTCTCTCTGATCCCACTGTGCTGAACTGATTTCAGTCTAACGAGCCAAACGTATTGCTCAGGAA
>NW_009635502.1:0-13533 GCF_000690535.1 Cariama cristata | reverse complement strand
GGGGGAAATCTTCCAACTTGTCCCAGAAGAGTAAGATCTCTAGGGGGTTGTTTTGTTGTAGTTGGGTTTTTTTGCTTGTTTGGGTTTTGTTGGTTTTTGTTTTTTTCTTTACAAGACTATTAGTGTAGAGGATTCACAGAGAAGAAGCGTGAGCAGAGGATGAGAGCTGAGGAAGGCAAGTACCTTTGGATGGAACGAGTGATGGAGAGAGGGACACGTACAAGGACAGATGATCTAGAAGATGGTCTTAAACATAAGAGATGAAAAGGCACAAGCAGCTGAAGACAAACTACCCTGGCAAACACTGTTAGGGGAGAGATGAACTGGAACACATCCATGTTTGGAGGTAGAAGCTGTACAAATACCCGGAGGAAGCCTGAAAGGAGCACACACCTGTTAGGATAAGGGCCCATAAAGAGCCGTGCCTCTTTCTCACTGCTGCCCCAAGCTCTCCTGCAGGAGTTAGGCTGTTTCAGTGAAACAGTGCTGAAAAAGATAGTAATTTGCTTTTGAAATTAACTACATTGCACCGGAGAGTTAACGCTGCTAAACAAGGATCCAGGGGAAGGAAATGCCAGGACAGGCAGAGCGTGGGGGCAGAGGCAGGCGGTGATGCCCTGTGCCCATGTGCTTGCATCCACCCGCAGAGCCCATGGCACGGCCCAGCCTCTCCACCTCGGCTGGGGGCAAAAGCGAACCAAAGGCACTGGCACACTGCACGGCAGGAGTCTGCCGGGATGCCAAACCACAGCAAGCAGTTGCAAAGACCTCTGTGGTGTGGTCACCACACGTTTGTTGTCATTCCACCCCTCCCCTTAAACACCCATTAACTGTAAGGAACAGAGTCTTTAGCCTAATCGCTGATTTGCTACCTAGCATAGTATCTTCCTACCACAATGACTCCTTGCTTAAGCTTTTATCCTAAATTTTTCTCCAAAATTATTTTTCTGCATGACTTTTAAACAGGACCTTTAAAGAAGACCAGATCTGCAAACAGAGGCAATCCTGTAAGTCGCTATTTTTAATCTTAAAGCCCACCTGAGCAAGAACCCCAAGAGGCAATACTCCAAGGGGAAAGGTTTTTCCTTAGTCCTACACTACCACTGCAGGATCTCAGTTGGCCATGTTGCAGAAATCAGATGGTAAGGGCTCAGGACCCCCAGTGTAGCTGCAGCAGGCTGGTGCTGCACTGTTGATAGCAATCCAGCAGCTGGCACAGCAAAATGACTCCAAGAGACCGGACCATGCCCTCCCCGAAAGCGCAGAAATGTGGAGGATGGCTTTGCTCCAGCCACAACACTGTTCCTGCATAAAAACTCAGCTCAGGCTTGTGAGTGAGGACACCTTCCTCCCCTCCTCTGGAAACGGTCAGCCCTCCGTGCTGACTGCTCAGAGCAGTCCCATTTGGTTTGAGATTTGCAATGGGTGATTCTACTGGGAACAAAAAGAAATGATCAGATAATAATCCTGCCCAGACAACAGCCAAAATGTTACTACTTTTTTTTAAGCTGCTGTTGTTTTACTGGGAGAATTCAAGGTCAAAATGGATAAAAAACGTGAGGCAACTGGAATTCTCCAAGGGAGGTCAGCTGGATCACAATATGGTCTCCACTAACATTGACACAAATAGGACAAAGGAAAAAAAAATAATCTCTGTATCTGTTTTCCTTGTGAGTTCTTTGCCTTCTTTGATTGTTTTCAGTCTCTACTGAAGACATGTAGGGTCCAGGAGGCACAAGTATCTACAGGTATTTGGTATCTCACTTTCATCTCCATATTCATTTCCATAAACAACTCACAGGAATGAGACTAGATCTTCATTTTCAGCTCTCACAAATTTGGAATGGTTTCAAGAATTTCTTCAGCTCCCCAGGCTGCTATGACCAATTTTCTGTCTTTAAAAGCATTTAAGAAAAATTAGTGATGGATTTTTAGTGTGTTAAACTGGAATCATATATAAAGCTGGCTGCATGGCCATAAGGATGAGTGCAGAACGTAGATGGAAACAATATGAGGACAAACTATCAGTTACTCCCATATGTGATTGGTATTTGTATATCTATAAGCATACTCATTCTTACTTCTCTGAATGCAAAAAAATGGGGGTGGGGGAGAAAGTCAGGGAAGGGGAAGAACTCATTTTGCAACAGTTCATGTGTCATTTTAAAGCCACATCAATTAGATTGACTTTGTACACATGAATACTACATATTATTTTCTGTATTTACTCTACTGAGAAATATTACAGTAAATGGTAAGGCACAGATTAACTTATCTGTTTCCCGAATTCACATGTGTGGAAGGCACACATAATTCGGGAAAATTTCTTAGTAGGAAGGAGACTGGAAAAGGCAATGAGAATATGGATTACAGTTATGTGCAATCCCCGCAGTCATTAAGAACACCTACATGCTCAACTTTATTTAACAACAGCAGACTGCATAAGCTAAATATTTACAGAAAAGTCTTGGCTGGATCAGGGCTTTAACCAAACACAGGACAGACAAATGACAGAAGGAAAAGAGAGGTATCATCTTGAGTGAGAAGCCCACGCTTGCACTGGGAGCCTACAGCCCAGCCCAGTTCTTTTCTCTCGTTCCAGTGCCTGGAGCCTGAGACCATCCATTCTCTTAACTTCCTCTTGTGTACACCACATTAAAGGTGGGAGAAATAATTTATTTTTTCATATTCTGCTCATAAAAAATGAGAAGACAACTAAAAATACCCTGAACAACAGAACAGTTACAGTCTCCAGGCATGTTTCCTAGTGATTAAAGGCACTTTTCAGCAAAAGTACTCATTGAATTATGAACCTGTTTTAACTATGTAAATAAGCCATAAATTAAAATAAAGAGACTCAAGTTACAGTAGGGTAATCTATAGAGTAAGTCATCGGCTCTGTAGCAATACATCCAGCACCATCTGTGTTCCAGCAAATTCGCTGTCTAGTAACCTAACAGCTTCTGGGGTGCCAAAAGCAATGCAGATATTTATCCTCTGACAGCATATTGGTTGCATCAAAGGTAAGTACGGGCCCCTCTGGAACCTCCACGTGCTGGACTAAAGCACAGAGACTGTTGAGATGTGATCTTGTATCATGTCTAACAAAGGACAATCCACCTACCAGAGAAAGGCAGAACAGAACTGAAACGAAGTAGCTGATGAGGGTGAAAGCTGGTGATAATTAATACCTGAAAGGTTTTTAGGTCTCCCAATCAGCAATGACTATGTCCTTCATCCTTTTGTTTCAAAACAAAACCCAAACAACCCTGAACACAAAAGCTGCAATACCCACAGAAATCTCCCATCCCATATCCTATAGTTAAGCAAAAAAACTAACCAGGTAGGCTCTGTAGTACAGGGTAGTTTGACCCTGACCTCACGGCACCATTCTGCGAACTCCTCATGCTCCATGGTGCTGCCAGGAGGATACGCAGAGGGATGCTGTAGCAGCTGCAGCCCAGGGCTCTGCCCCTTCCCTCCGCCACAAGCAGGGGCAGTGGGGAGACACCATCCTCCCCCCAGCCTTTCACTGGGCTGTCGCACCCAGTCGTGCGTATGGCATCTGACTACATCTGTACACCTTGCAGTCTGAGGCTTTTTTGTATTACTTGCATCAGTATCTACTGATGGCAGTGACACTCAGAGAGGGCACATGGTTACCCTAAATACAAGGGAATTTAAATAACTGGATCTTTTGTGGAATCAAAGCTGCAAAAATAATGCCCTCTACAACTTTAAAGGAACATGAAAAGGGGTGTCTGGGTAAAAAGGTTTCCTGTGGTGTTTTCACTTGCTCTAGTGAGGGTTGTGTGATAACATGAAAAAGGCAGAAGAGCAAAAGGCTGAGATAGGATCAAGGGCGTGCCAGATTACAGCAACATAGATTATAGCACAGCCCCAGGAAACAACCTTTTGAAGCAAGTGATTTCTAGAAGTGAATTAAGAAACTGAGCAAAAAAAACCCCACAACACCCTGTTGGCTATTATTTGCTCCTGCTCTACTTAAGGAGACCCAAGCTAGGTCTGAATAAGCTGGCCTGCTTGTATGATAAACGGCTGCGCCCTGCAGATACATTAGTCCTAGCCCCAGAGCAGTTAGCACCTAACTTCACTTGTACTAACTCTTCTTGCCTCACTGCTGGACTAACTGCTATGCTGACTAAATTCAAGAGCTGGCTCACTGGAAGTTAGTATTTCTCCTTAGCTTTGTGTTGCTTTTGGCTCTACCATTCATTTCTCCTGTTAACTGAAGCCACTTATGGGATGATGAATTCTGGCTGATTACTCAGGTGAAAGTAGCAGTACACCTTCTCAACACAAATTCTCCTAGCATATGCCTTTGTTTCTCAGTTTCACAAACAAAATAAGAAAACAGGATCTAAGATGAGCAGGAGTAACTTACCTGTTCAGTTTTGGTCAGTCTTGTTTTATTATGGATGTCAGATGTAACCAGGTTGAATCCATGTTTCTCTGATAAAATTCTCAAAAGCAAAACCACAGTTCGACTCCCACACTTTCCAACTCTGTTGTAGACCACCTGGCTGGGGAAAGGAAGTACCTGAATAAAGATTGAAAAAAAAAAAATGGAGTCAGTATATTGGTATTCTTGTTTCTGTGTATCACAGCATGTTTTGACCAACAGATACGGACAGGAGAATTTCTAGGGCCCTGTCCAGGTCAGAAGCATTCGCTTCCACATGCAAGCTAGAAGCTCTTTAGAATAGAAACACATGGCTCAGGAGGCAGCAAGCTGAGATTTCCCCCCTCATGATCTAGTTTAATGTAACAGTGCAGATTGGTAGCTACTCCAGAAACACTAAGCCACTGGTTGGCCACCTCCTGTACAAAGAATGAAGAGAGTGAGTTTGCACTACAGTTTGCCAACTCAAAGTGAAGTTGACATAACGCAAGGGGAATGTTCCAATTGCAAAACTTCAGCTTAAAAAGAAAAAAAAACCCAAACAACCAGTAGTTGTAGAACTAGAATTAATCAACAATTTCAATTTCAAATATAAACATGAATCTTCCAAAGAGGCTCAGAGAACAAATCATGCCACTGGCAAGCTACTTACTTCTGAAACACACACTGCCGGTGCCACAGGTGACCTGGAGGCCAACTGGCACAGTCTGACCACCTCCGTACAGGTCATGTTCACCAAACCTCAAACCAGAACAGCCACATCCAACCTGCCCACTGGGATCGGTCTCCAGCCCACGCCAACTCTTGCACCATGCTCTTCGTCCCCGGAAATCAGAACAAGCGAGTGGTAACCCACTGTCGAAGTACACTGGATGTGGCCTTGTTTTGTTCCTGGATGATGTCCGTGGGCTGTTCTTTCAGTAAAAGGCCTTCTGAAGTCACACTAGACAAGAATTTAGTGTATAGCATACAGCAGCACCACCTGATAATATAGGCCAAGAGGCATCTGTTTTCAAGCCTTTTAAATTGGCTAACATAGTCAGGAGCTCTCAGTTTTATCCACAGTGGTGTCTAGATGGAAAGCTCATTTTTCTATTAAGAGATGGCATCAAATGCTTCCCGACACAGGGCCTGCACCCAGGTTCCAGGTGACATGTTCAGCGCAAGGAACGGCTCACGTGCCAAAGCGGTGACGTGCCTTGACCTATAGTTATTTCTGCTGTTGATGCAATCACATTCTCCCAGCAGAAGGATTTCTAACATAAAAGCAGTCAGATGAGGCATATGGGCTTCTGGCACTTCTCATGGTATTTGAGCAGCTAATAGATTTTCATCAGGGAAGCAAAATGATTCCTCAGGCAACCCTTCACATTATTTTCAGAAGACTGCAAACTAGACTAAAATAAAAAAAAAATAAAAGGAAGAAATCTGGATTCCCTTATACATAATGGGAACATACTGGCACTTTGCTATCAGTGTTACACCTCCTGACCAAAAGAACATTATTATTGTTACTGGTTGCAATGTTTAGGATATCCTTCACTGCATCATGAACACGGAAGCTGTCATTCTCCAGATTACCTGGGGAAGGGGTAAGTATTTGGCGACCATGGGCTCCGTTAAGCTTTCCAAGTTCCAGGACATCACATCTGCTGCTTCAGCAAGTAAACACGGGCCTCCCAAGGCTCATAGAAAACCCACAAAATGCACCAAGTCTTACTACTTTGTAACGTTTTTATAGAGTTTTCTATGAGAAACCTAGCCCCCTTATTCCTTATCAGTCGTTCTGTCAGAAGTCTTGCTTCCTATGAAATGCAAAACCCCAGCCAACTAGACTAAAATACTCCAGAGGTGATGAATTTAACATCTCTGTGCTACACCTGTAGCTAACCTTTTCCAAAATAACTGCTAATGATGTCTGAAAGGTTAACATTTGAACACATTTTATTATGTCGACTATAACACCAGGGACACCATCATGAAAGTTTCTCTTATGGGAGAACACACAGGAGCCATATTCTGGATTGTCCCCTTTTGACTCATTTCTTCGCAGAACAAACACCAGCACCAGTATTTGCCACCGCCCTGCAGCACTATCCACACACCACCACTGTCACTTGTGGAATGGGCATTTCTTCTCTGCCCAGATGGACACTTTTGGCACACTTTGCTGTGCAAGTATGTGAAAGTCTTCAAGAGAAATGCTAAGTCGATGCTAACAAGTGCCAGTGAGGGAGCAAGAGCCCATTCAGCATGTGTTTGCCTGGCATCCTGGAAATGTGATAAGATGAGAGCTTGCAGCGCTATGGAAACATTTCAAAATGCTTCATAATAATTAAGTGCTTTGATTTTCATAGCAGAGTTGCACTTTGCAATATAGCGAGCAAAATTTTTTCTCCATTGGTACTTCATTCATTTCAAGGGGAATTTTGCAGCACCCAGATTACATTCAAGTTCTAATTAAATCCCTGACTTGATTAGCCAGTTACTTTGGGTGACTCTTATTAATATAATTCTTTAAAAACGAAATAACATTAAAGCAGGCCTTTGTAATGCCTCTATTCTAAATGCAAACAGCTTTACCAGATAAAAAACCAACAGTTGCTACCAAGTTTGGCCAGTTCTCACCTTTGTTTCTGAAACTCATCTCCCTACGTAGCACAATTCTGTTCTGCACACAGACGATAACCATGGCAACCCCCAAAAAGAAACCCCACAAGCAAATACTCACCGCAGACAGAGAAAACTGAAATAAAGGGCTATTATTTTCAGACAACTGTTTAGCTAAAGGAGGCCAATGTATCAGTGCCTTGATTCAGTAAGCATCTGAATGCACTTGGGTAAAATCGGACAAGATTTTAGATAAACGCTACAGCTCAAAGCTTAGTTCAGAGGAGCACGGTCATTAAAGGTAATCAAAACCCCACTTGCAGCACCAGCACTGCTGACTGGGGTTGGCTTTCGGGACGCACTGCTGAAGCTTTGCTCACGTTTCGCCTGTTGACGTCACCATTCCACTTACTTACACACCTAAATGCACCAGTGGGTCTGCCCAGCACACAAAGTCATGCAGGACACAGCTTTTGGTACATAAACAAGTATGCTTAATGGGACCGGTTCCCTTAGGACGCTGCAAACCTGCTTTCTGCATTTTAGAAAATGTCCAAGTAATTTCTAAGAAGAAGAAATGCTTCTTCCAGAAACCTGAGTTTGTATCAGGCAGGTGTAGAAATGCAAGAAATGGAAAACTTTTTCAGAGAAGAACTTCTTTCTTGCCCCTCCTCACAATACTCAAAACAGACAATACAAGAGATGATGGCAGAGGAGACACTTGAAAAGAAGGCTCCTATTGTATTAGTAGAAAGAAGATGGAAAACAGCAGCTAGAGGTTTAAAAAATGCTAATTGGATTACATTTTATTTTACGTATCATGTAGACTGACTAACTGCTAAGGCAATGCTTTGGCAACATGAAATTCATGTAACTATATACACAACTTCAAAACAATTACAGAGTGACTTTACTGAGCAGTACATCAAAGCCCAGAGGTAATATAAACAATTTAAACATGTAATTCACTTTGGAGTTATATGAATTAGTACTCACAGCTATAAAAAAGTAAAACCCACAGTATAATTACAACAGCTCTCTCCAAGGGTTTGGAAAGTTGTGTAACAATTTACTTGTCAGTTCAAACCGAGTTTTTTTTCTTTTGTTCCACAGTTAAAGAAGATGTCAAGAACCATTGCAAATGAAATTGAGGGGAAGAAAAAGCAAGTTTAACCCAAAATGAATTTGTATTACAGACAACTGTCAAGTAGCTCTGCAGGGTAGGTCTGCCAGCCTCAGGAGGGGAGCTATTTCTCAGATAGCCTGACGAAAGCCCAGGTTTCCATCTTCAATGGTGGCTTTGTCTCCAGGTAAACTTTTGCACTATTTAAAAAAAAATTAGGCTGGATAATTACTTGCAGTGTCAACAATCTAGGGATCCACTCAAAGGCCTAACTCATTCCACTTTTACTGAGCCAAATCCAGTATAATTTTGCCTGTTTCCCAGCCCAGGTACAACTTTCCCATACGAATAACTCATGTCAGAGACCCCACAAAGTGATCCACTATCTTCACAGTTTCTGCAAGTAAGTGACCCCTGTCCTTACTCAGGAGAGGGGCCAGAAGCGGGTGCCGGAACTGGCTTCTCCTTTCTGATTAGACACTAACCTGTGGTCAGAGAGTGCCCCATGTTTATCAGGTCAGCGAGGCCAACCACCACAGACAAAACTGGTAAGATCATGAAAGCAATGAAACATTTGTTGACATCACACATCTCTACATAGCATCACATCTTCCCAGTGCAACCTCTCCATTTTTGTTCCTGTCCAATTGAGACAGAATTATAAGAACATAAAAAATGGCTTACTGGGGCAAAGCAATGGCCCTTCTGGCTCATGAGTGGTGGAAGATGCTCGTTAGGCACCTGTAAACCTGAGCGCTGTCAGCAGACCACTTCTCTGCAATCTCTCTCCTCCTTCTCCAGTGCCCCCAAAGGTTGCATATGGGATGTCAGAAGGCATGTCCTTGCCTCTTGCCTGAAGAATTTCTTACACAACCTGCTACACTAACAAATTCCACAACTGTGTTACCCACCATGTATTTCATTTTTAGCTCTTCTTCTACCATACCCAGAGAACACTCGTTCTCACATTGTGGGTTTCATGAAGACAGATCAGATAATTCAGCCATCAGCTTTGAGATCTTCTTAGATCCATCGGATGCCTCTTTTTACTTGAGGTTTGTCACAAGCCTGCCATGGCCTACTTAAAGACAAACTCTAACACCGCTAAGAGGTAACGTGTTCCAAACCCAACTTCAGGAATTGCTGAAAAAAATCTCGTTCCAAACAAATACCAACTTATTCTTACTTTTAAGGCAATTACAATGAAGAATTGCTAACACAAAGATAGGTCAGCAGAAAATATGACTGAAAGATGAAAGAGAGAGAAAGCAAAATAAGTTACTAATTAGCCTCCTCCTTCCCCAGCTAAATCACACAGATCCAGTTATGTCAAGATCCACCTGCAGAGCGTAGTGACCCTGGACAGAGACAAGCTTTTGGAATTAACCAACTCTAAAGCAGACCAGACAGTGTGATCTTCTCTACGGGTCACTGAAAATACACTAGAAACCATAAGAAAGGGCAAAGTTTGGTTTTTTGCAAAGTTTGAAAGCCATATAGCTGCAGTGGAACACTGAAAGTAACACAGAAGAAGAAACAGAAGATTATCCCATTGCATTTTCATTAAGCAACAAATTTAATTGAAAAAGAATGACTTCCCCCCCACCCCGCCCCAAACAATGCATTTCATCTGTTTGGCAGCTGACATATTTGGAAGAATAAGTTAAAACGTGTTCTCTAACCATTCAACCAATACCCCTAAGTACCAAAATAAATTAAAAACATAAGCATGGAGCACAAGCAGCAAAAGGAGACTGGTTGTAGACATAGTCCTCAATCTTATTAAGACTGAAGAAAAGCATTACTATGAAGTGTCCGCCAAAGCGAATGGTACCACAAAATAGATCTGTATATCCAATATCAAAACTTGCAATAATTTTTCTGTGAAGAAGTACTGCGCTCTTACACATCTAAAAAGAGCTCAACCCAAAGCATAGTAAAGGCCTGTTAAGTCTCAGATCAGGCCCCATTACAAGATATTACGGTTATACAGCAAATTGAAACCATGATAATATCAATAGCAACCTGGAAAAAATTACAAAGAAAAGGTCAAAGATCAAGTTTTCAAAGTTTTGGCTGCATCCCATCAACACATTTCCTCTTGCTCCTGCTATACCTTACACCTGATTTACCTTCCTCCAGCAGCAGCTGGCTGCTGAGCAAGACCTCTACCTTCTGCAATCTGCTGCGCAAAACTCCCCGGCAAAGAGAGCGCAGAACCAGGTTTTTTTCAGGTATGTGAAGTTACAGCAACGTTCAAATCCAGCACAGGTATACAAAGAGTCAAACAGGTCGGTACAGAGCAGAGGCAGTTTGAGGCAGTCACTGGTGTCCGGTGGTCTCTGGAGCTGCGAGCAGGACTCCTGGCTCTCATCACCCAGCAACACTGGCTGTCTGCAAGCGATGGCAGCTCTGGCTCCTCTCAGGGACCAAGCAGGTGAGAGGGAATTACCCTACCAAACAGGTAATTGTTTGGGGAGGGGGGACAACCAACACCTGCTAGATCAACCAAATCTTTTCCTTTCACCCTTTCTTAAACATAGCCTGTTTTTCAACCACTTCATTCTTCTTGCTTTCCTCTGCAGTCTGCAACTCGTTCACCTCTGCTGGGACCAAAATTAGATATAGTGCTGTATCTTGTCACCCGAATGCCAAAGAGAACTGAACAGTTATCCTTCGAATCTTGCAGACATCCCTTTTTAATACATCTCAGGGTAGCATTTAGAAGAATCAAAGCATATGGGACTGTTGCTGGTATAGAGAGGGGTGGAGAACATAAAGCCATCACTCTTTCTCTTCTTTACCCTACAAGAACGTACGCAGATTACAACGGAAAAAGAACAGGAAGACCCTCATTAGTTTTCTTGTGAAAAAGCAGTACTTTCATCTCTTTCTTCTAAAGTTCATCACATTGTGGAAGTTGTCTTACTGGTATGCACCTATCTCATAACAAGATAAAGGAGATATAGGATGTAAGGACACGGTTCGCTGATGCCAGTATTGAGGGAACTAGCATGAATTCATGTAGGTTAAGAATTTTGGTGTCACTTTAATTACCCAGTTTTCCACTGGAAGGTTTTCCATGTGGTATCAAAAACCTTTAAGCCGCAGAATTTGTGCAAGCCAGATTTTAACTCCAGAGCAGCTTCACACTATATGTATATGTATCTTGGAACTGTAAAGTTTAAAACTGCTGTTTTTCCTCCTGAGCCCAGGGTTTTGTACTCTGTGATGTGCTCAGAACACACTGGCACAGTTATTCTCTGTTTAAGTAGTAAATCCTATCATATCCAACCCACATGTTTGTATTGGATACTCACAAAATGAGAGATATTAAGTAGCTAAGCCTGGTTTTAAAACTTTTTATAATATATCACGGCACTGGTGTTCCCTTAAGTAACCTAACTACCTTAAAGTAGTTTCTATCCTTCCAATGCAATATTCATGAATTCACCCTGGGAGCGCATAATATTGGATTTGAATGTGGTGAGTGGTAGATTAAATACTTTATTCTTCTGTAGGCACTTGTCTTTCTTCATATGAAGGTTTAACCCTTTTGTACCTATTCTGGCTATCTATCGGGCTGCAGCTAGTGCAACAACTCCTGGTTTCACCACTGCCTAGATCTGTCATGCTGTGTTTCAGTTTGCCCTCCTGCCCTTTACTTTAGGCCCCCTTCAGCAGTTTCACATTTTATTTCAATGTCTCCAGTATGCTTGTCTTTTCCACTGCACTTTGCGCAGGCACTTTACGAGTCAATTGCAGTACGAAATAAAGGTTGTTCATAGCCATAACTGGATTTTAATTTCTAAGAAAGGCCAGTTCTGCTGGACTGTAACCCACACACTTGTCACTGATGAGCTGACTCAGAGGTGCTCTCGCTCTGCATGCTCAGAGGAACTCAAAGGGACTGAATTTCCATCACAGCTTCTGCAGATAACAGATTCAAATCTAGTTCATGACAATGTGTCACCACCTGGAAGGAGCAACGCCAAGAAGGACAACGTGCTGCTGGCCAACTCTTCCAGCAAAGCCAGAACACAGCAGAAATCCCAGTGTCATCTAAAATTACTCAAAGGCCCAGAATACCTTCCCTGACTGACCACGGTGCACATCCCAGTCACAAGTGGATCCTGTGGTGCTGGAGATGCCACGTGTTGGAGGCCATAACAGACGAGGCCCAGTATCACGTGCTCCCATTTCACCCTTCTGCAATCTGAAATGATTAATCTGGCTTGCTCAGGCAAACCAAACCTCATTGCTGCTGACCAAGACAAGACTCCTTTTCATTTCAATGGAGGGAGCTTCTCCTCAAATTCCCCAATGGTACCAGCAGCAAAGGCCTCCAGTCTCCAAGGACTATGCTGGGGTGCCATGGGTGCTGTCTCGAGAATGACCTATTCATCCCCGCACTGCCCTATCCTTACATTACTCACCCAAACTCCTCCTTCACCTGAATTGCCATGACACCACCACTCTCACACAGACCCCCAGCCCAGTCAAGACACCCTGTCCTCTTTGCCTGATGTTTTGACTCTACTGTTGGCCACTTGTAGGCAAGTTCACAATCTCATTTTTGATTAGAGCTCATGGCCTTTATTAGAGTACTTCACCACTATTTACTCTTTCCTGAACTACACTTCATAGTTTTGTGAAGCCCAATTAAAAGACTGCCAGGACCTACCAGCTTGTCTTCAAAATCATGAGGCTTTCTAAAATAATACTAGAATTTTTTGTTTTCCTCCAGTTTTGCAAGCCTCCACAGCATCCCAAGTTCCACATTTTCAAGTTTTTTTTTTCTTCAAATATCGTAGCTAGAAAAAAATCCTTTTTTTTTCCTTCAGGTCAACTGAGATTCTTTCAGAACTGTTTAACGGTAACAGTTCAGGATTTACGAACAGCATCAACAAATATAAGACTCATGGTAAAATCATGAGCATTACTCAACTGAGTCAAAAGGCTCAGCAACATCAACCAAATCAGTTTGCCATTTTCAAAAGATATCCTGTCATGCTACCCCTATCCAGAATGGCAGACTTTTGTTTTTCCACTGAAGGTTTAGGTCATGCAGACCCAGCTGTAATTGGACTTCTGTATTATAATCCAGCACTTTGTAATAAAATAATGAAGGTGGCCATGATTGAGTAGATATGATTGAGTGGTTATGACCTATCCTATGCTATATTAGTTTACAAGTATCTTCCTATTATGGAAAGAAGGGGAAGAAGAGGTGAATCTACTGGACAGCTGGAAGTTTAAAACTGTAATCTGTAAGAGATTATGAATATGCTGTGAAATAATCTGCACTGATACTTTGCAGGTGAACAAAAATCAACTCAGAATCGATTACGTCCTAAATTCCAGTGAAAACACAGAG
>NW_009635501.1:0-17298 GCF_000690535.1 Cariama cristata | reverse complement strand
CCAGCCCGGAGCTGAGGTTCCCCCTCCCCGGGCCGGGTGGTACAAGTGGTGCCAGTGTCCGGTCCCCGTCGCGCCGGGCAGTGGAGCCCGGTGCCAGGCTCCGGCAGCCTTCGCCGATGCACTGGAACGGTGCAGCTGGGCTGGGAGGCGCTTCTGCGGCGCTGGGGGAGGCACAGAGAGAGGTTTGGGGGAGTGGGGGCTGTCTTGTGCTGCTCACACCAGCAGCTCCAGAAAGGCCTGTGCGGGGTTCACCCTGATCTCTTTTCCCTTGATGAGTCAGTGTCAGAGCCGCTGTCAGCTGAATGTCTCTTTCAGACAGTTCCCAGGCAGCGACTGGACCGAAGGAAACCTGAGGTAGAAGCCCTTCTTTTGTTGCTGTTGGATTTGTTTTGGAAGCTGTGGTTACCTGCTTGGTAGTGCCTGCAGCAGTAGCTTTGCGCCAGCAGATGGTGATTTCCAGGAGCAGCCCTCTGCTTCTCTTAAGGAGGTGAGATCTTCTCTAGAATGCTTTGCAAAGCAGATCTGATGCGACTCCTTATAACTTGGTGCTTGAACCCAAAATGCTTACTTGATCCTGTTTGCAATGTGGACTCATGGACCATCATGCTGACAAGATGTAGAAGTGTGATGGAATCTTCAAACAGTACAGGAGGTCCTTATGCTGGTATTGCCATAAAAGCCCCAGGGTCTGTTAGGGAGAGTTGAGACCTCTTCTTCCTCCTGATGATGGTTCCTTTGTGCCAGGAGAAATTAACTTGGGAATGAAGCTTATGGGTGTTTCAAAAACTTATCTGAGTCAGAACCTTCATGAAGGGTGCTTGTTTGTAGCATTTGTGAATGCATTCAGCAGCAGGATACATGCGGGTGTCAGGGTAGTGAACTAGAAGTTCAGTAGCTTTCCTAAAAGAGTGAACATTATCTATAGTTGTCTGAAAAGCTAATATGGGAGCAGGAGGGGGACTGCAATAAATGATGGGGCTTAGCCAGCACTTGGATGGGTAAGCCTTCTTTCAGTCATGAAGGTAAGTCATTCCTAAGAGCGTGTGCTTGGGCAATATCTCTGTGTGCTCCACTGTTTTAATCTCCATTCAACTGTTGTCACACAGCTGGCTGTTGTGTTCAGTAGTTTTGTGTCTGCTGTTGGATTCCCACTAACTTAATAGTGTAACAATCTGTTTGCTTACATACTTGTTTCAGATATGTTAGTATCTGAAGTATTTTAATTTATTGATCTTAAATCATGTTTTTACTTAAGAAAAAATGCAAAAAATTATTTGTGAGTATTTTTCTGGAGTGTTGTTAGCTTTTTTTATACAAGGGCCATGGATGTCTGCAGCTCTGAGCAAAAAAATCACACCAGCTGTATGGTTAAGCACTTCAAAAAGTGCCCAGAAACGTGACAGAATTGCCATCCTTGCATATGATCAAAATTCATCTGAATGTGGACCTGAATAGCTGGCTTCGAAGTCAGCCCCATCTCTCAGATCTCCACAGATCATTTCCAGCCTTATTTTTCCATTTTTCTCTTGCACATTGCATTCCTATTGGGAACCTAGCAGGTTACTTCGGTCACCGAGCAACCAAGTCTCTTTTGCAAGGATCACAGTTACTTTCTCTCGTGCGTAGTCCACCACGTGAGGTCTACTGGATGGAGACCTAACACATGCAGGCTTTTTAAGAGCAATCCTCAACTGACGCAAATGATTTATGGGGATGCCGTATAAGGCTGGATTTTTCTCCAGAGACCATGGTTTAAAATATTAGCTGAACATTCAGTGGAAATACCAGGATATACTTACCTGAAATCCTTTGACCTGAGTATGTGCCTCCCCGGCCCTGAGCTTGTTATCTTGCCATATTTTCTGCAACTGTTACTTAATATTGTTGTCTGTGGCTTCAAATGCCCTGATTATTGCTATTGATTTGGTATGCCCACAGACTGTACTTATTTTTCACTCGAGAGGTTGTGGTACTACTTCTTGACTTCTAGTCCAGGCTAATTCAGGAATGGAAAAAGGAGAAAAGAGATACATAGATGTCATCTGATATGAGGAAGGCAGGGAGCAATGACCAAAAGTAGAAGTCAGAGACCTTGGCTGGGGAGTTTGAAAGCTAGGCAATGTTTTTTGTCATATGCCAAACCTGAGCTTATTCCTCCTTTTTCATATGCTGCAGGTTCTGTAACAGTGATGGTATAGATGGGATCTGCTGTTACTTATTTACATAGAGAATTTCCTGTTTCAATCTGATTCCAAGTGTATTTCCTGAAAGAGATGAAAAAAGGACCCGAAAGCGGAGCTTGTCCCCTTGCGACTTCAGGCAATTTAGTGGAGTCAAATCCAGACAATAACAGAAGCAGTGGAGCTTCAGTGAAAGAGAAAGACATGCTTTCCTCTTCTGGAGAACTGGAAAACATACAGCTGAAACCCAGCAGGGAAACATCTAGGAAAAAACTCTGTGGCTATTTAAATAAGCTGGGCATCAAGGGGCCAATCAAGACCTGGAAGTCTCGCTGGTTCTTTTATGATGAAAACAAATGTCATTTACTCTACTACAGAACTGCACAGGACGTCAACCCTTTGGGGTCTATTGATCTCTCCAGTGCCAGCTTTGACTGCAAGGTGGAAAATGGGGAAGGGGTTTTTGAGATCAGAACACCAAACAGAGTTTTTACTTTGAAGGTAAGGAGCAGTACCTTCTTGTGGGGGCTGTTATGAAACATAGCCAATCAGGACAGACACACTTCTGCCAAGATACCTCTTGGCTTGAGTTTCACTGTAGTCCTCCCAGTCTGGATTGTTCCCATTTGTACTTAAATTTCTTGCATTGTTTGGCAAGGCTGGGACTCCATTACCTGTGAGATGGTTGTTGTTTAACAGAATAGAAGTAAAAGTTGAACTGGGTGCTGAATTAAAATCATTGAGGAGTCCTGCAGTTCACATGTAATTTGCTGAACAGTAGTGAGCTCCCCTGTCTGAAATGGTTGCTCCAGCAGGGACGTTTGCTAGGTTTTTATCTCTGTGAAAATAGCTATTAGGAAGCTCTGTGGGTGATTCCTGGCTAAAGTAATCGTGACATTTCTGCTTAGCCTTGGACCATAGTAAACAAAAAAAAAACATTTAAAATTAGGTCAGTGGTCCACTGAAGTTCTGTTACTAAGGCCATACTGAAGATTTACTCTGTCCTCCCAAATCAGTGTTAGGACCAGAGAATATAGCATAGGCTTGGCACAGCTGGCCTTTATTTCTGCTGACTTGCACAGCAATGTGGTGGTCAGCCCTTCAGGATGTGTCTCATGGTGATGAGATTACTCCCCTTCCTGTTTTGTGTTATGTTAGGCAATCAGCAAACAGGCAATGCTGTACTGGCTGCAGCAGCTCCAAATGAGACGTTGGGAATTTTGCAACGCTGAGAGCAGATTTCCTATGGACAGCCCCCAGCTTGTGAATGAAACTCTGGCTGGCAGAACAAGTACGTATTGCATATGTCAGCCTTTCTTTTGCTTTCAGCCCCCCAGTGATGAATACTGCTCCTCATCTGTAAGTAGGCCGAGGTTTTGGCCTGGTTTCTAAATGCAGGTGCCAACTGTAAATGCTTGGTCGATGTTTGGAACTTCTGGCCTTATTATGGCTGAATGTGAATAGGCTGTCTCCTAATCCACTGTATGTGGTTGGAGATGCTCAAGTATCTTATGATCAAGAATTCCCACTTGATTTTCCTCATGCATGTGAAGTGTGCACATTCAGTATATCCCCTTCCTCTTGTGAGGCCTGTGAAATTTACAGCAAACAAGTTTTTTTCCAGCACTGATGGGATGAAGATAGGTATTCTAGCAGTGGATCCACAGGCTGGTGGATCAGGGGAGGATGCAAGCAGTGTGCCCACCTGTTTGGTTATGACTAGATGCGCATTTTGTTTGAAACAAATAACCCTCTTCCTAGTAAGTATCTGCTCTAAAAGGTTCTGGACCTTGGCATTTTGCTACAGCAGGCAATAATTTGCTGTTGTCTGCACATTAAAACTATCAAACACTGTTTGGGATGGGGGAAAAGAACAGCAACAGCTCCCTTCTTTATTCCTTTAGGCAGTTAAAGTTTTATGATTAGGGTTAGTCATTCTCATATACAAATGGTTGAAGTCACTTGGCTGTCCTTCAATAGATGACTCTGTTTGTACATGGAACCTTCTGTAATTCGACCTAAAACTAAGGAAACAATGCTCTGCTGCCCTTCTTCCACCTGGCCAGTTGAACACAGGAATGTATAACTGCAGTAAAATGTTGTGGCTCTGAAGTTACCTGAAGGAGCCAAAGTCCAATGGAATTCTGTCTTGCTTGCTTGCTTCCATGTCCTGGTTTGTTTTTACACAGATGTTGCTGACAATGAAGACTTTCTGCCTTTGGTGAAAACACCAACAGAAGCAGTGGGTTTAAAGGCAGCATCTTTGCCTGCACCCCAAACGTCTACTGCTTTGCAGAACATCTCCCTTAAGCACCCCTGGACAGAGATACAGTAAGTGCATGAGGATGGCTGCAGTGCAGTTGACACACTGGCCTGCCACTTTGTGCCTTCCTTGACTGTCATGTATTCTGTGAAATGGTACTCTTACCTAGGTGGGAGAACCATGAAGCAGCTTTTTGAAGGATATTCTAGGCAAAAGTATACTTCCTGCCAGAAGGCCTTTCACATGCCCCTGTTCCAATGCATTTCACACCATCTAGCTCTCTTAGCAAAGACCCTAGTGGCAGACCTAGGGCTTGGTTAAGCTTTCCTCAGTGTAGGTAGTGATTTGCGTGCCTACTGTGATGCATCTGCACATCGCTCCTGGAAGAGCACACAAGCAGGTTGAGCTGTACCCTGTAGGCTAGTGCTAGAAGCCCGTTAGCACTTCCCAGTGGTTTCAGAGGACCATGAATGTTGTGCACTCTCTAAAGCAGGAACTCCAGGCAAAACACGCTTGAGCCTGTAGTAGGGCCCTACACTGCCCAGCTTGCTACTCTGCTGAATGTCAAGTATGTGAATATTCCCACTGCATACAATGATGCTGCTGTCTGCAGTTGCAATGTGTAGCTCCGTCAGGGCTACAAGTTACAGCCTTGGGTAGTTACAGTTGCACAGAGACAACCCCTATAAATATCTCCTTAAGTGTGTCCTAGTCAGTTACTTACTTACAACCAAAAATGTGTAAGTGGCCACAGGTGTGGTAGGTAACCTGGCATCTGCCAAGTGTTTTTGGTGGGGGGATTGGCTATAGTTTTTTTACCACCACTACTGTGGCTACAATATGATACTGATAGGAAGAAAGATGCCCCACGGGGCCAAAGAGGATCATAATCAGCTGTACTGTTTTGCAGGCTATGCATTCTGTCCTCCTCACTTTGATTAAAAGTAATATGATCATATCTCCTCCCCCCTCCCCAGCCTTGCTTTTGCTAGCTTGAGTAACAATAGCCTCTTTTCAACTTCAAATTGTATTGCTCCCCTGGTTCTTTGAACATTTCTTCAGGCTCTAACACTGTCAGGCTGGATCTTCATGAGTGTAGCATGTCTGATTTTAGCCAAGTTCACCAGATCCCTGAGCTGCTGCTGTCCCAGAGGAAAAAGAAAAGTGAGCATGAAGTGGAGAAAAGTAGGAAAGTTGCATTGGACGAGTATCAACTGCAGACTGCAGGGAATGAAAGTCTGCTGGCCTTATGTGCCAGTATGTTCTCTGAGACAGAAATGTCTGCTCTTTTGCTGTGAAACCTTACAGTAGGAAGGCAAAAGGAGTACAATATCTAAATGCCAACTTCATGTACAGTTAGGAAGTAGCTGACACTGAGTCTTTTGTAGACCTCAAAACAAAGGGTTTGTTTTGTTTTAGCTCATGGAAAACACAGAAGGAGCAAGGAAAAGGACCATATAGGGATAGACAACTGTCTCACTTTCTTGTATAGGTTTTACAGAAAATATGTGTACATTTGTGGTTCTACCTGATGCTGTAAAGTCATCTCTTAGTGCTTCTGGCAATATCAGGTAGCAGCAGCTGTAACAAACTGAATCTGGGTCTGATGGCAGTTTTGTTCCTGGATCTCTTTACTGCATCAAAGTCTATTGAGTTTGTTGTGGCAAGGTTATTAAATGTGGTTCAGAGCACAAGACCTGTCTCTGGCTGCTTCAAATGTGATTATTGTGGTGGTTTTGGCTGTGCTCTAGGTACTTTGGGGTTTCTGCAGTGAGCTAAGGGAAGGGATGGAGGGAGGAAGAGAAAGACAGAGGGAAGCAGGAGGAGAGGAAGGGAGAGAGGGAGGGAAGGAAGGAAGGGAGGGAGAAAAGATGTGTTGGTCTGCTGTTACCTTTGATCCCTCTGTCAAACCTGATGTGTTTATGCATAGGGCTCCAGCACATGGGAAAAGATCTCCAGCTAATTTACATTGCTGTACTGGTACTGATTTTGTGGCACCTTCCTGATTTACATGACTTACAACCTTGCTCCTCTCAGATCTACCAGTGCCATGAAGAGTTAATGTTCTCAGTGCACGAAGGAGATAGATTTTGGGAGGAGGGGTGGGATATGAGGAAACTAAGGCATTGAATAGTTTGAATATGCACTGACTGTAGTGATCATGACTTCTCCTGTTCACTAGCCTGTCTTGATCTCTTCTTGTTTCAGAAACACTGTCTACAATATCTGTGGCTCCAAGCAGCTCTGGGGGAACAATGGGAATGTCTTTAGCTTCAGTGAATTCCATGATCATCCTGAGAACCTGGATGAGGAGCAAGAGGCAGAAGTGGAGGCAGGGTGTGCAGGTGCTTGTTACTGAGCTGTGTGAGCTGGTCTGATTATGATGCCTTCTAGCAGGGAATCAGACTTACCAGGAAAGAGAGGGAGAGGGTGGCAAGTTGTCATGGGACATGAAAACTCTATCACATTGTTTCATGTCCCTTCCTGTGTTGTTGGCACAAGACTGACTCTTTTTGCTCTGCTTCAGGCTGCGTCTGTCTATCTCCTACCTCTGGAACCTTCTGCAGAGGCAAAAATACCATCCATGGTGCCAGCCCATACTGGTATTTCCTTGAGGTAGAAGTTAAATTGCTGCATAGTCACAGGCTAAGCTCAGCACCTCCACTTGCAGGCTTGGAGAGTTTCCTCTCCGTAGCGGTGACTTGCATTTGCTGTGTGCAAGATAGGTGAGCAGGGTGCAAGGTAGGTTAACAGGTACCATAAAACATCATGGCTTTGTTTATTCTGGGGGTACCTTTGGTGAACCCTACTGTCTGTGCTTCAACCCTATGGATCCCAGGAGATCAATTTTCCTTGTCCAGTGTGTTAGTCTTCTCTGCTGAGCTGTTATATGCCCCCCCATAGCAAGAATCAGGAGTCCATAGTAGCAATCCAATTCTGTGTAAATTGACCCTATTTCCCTTCAGTTAAGGAGGAGACCCCAGAGGACGGGAGGATGGAGCCCAGGCTGAAGTGGGTTAGGAAAGCCAGGTGGATGAACAGTGGCTTCCCAGGCTTGCCTGAAGAACTGTCCAGGGAGAGGAACCCAATGGATAAAGTGAGTGTCCTTCAGCAACAGATCCTGACACTCACAGAGGAAGTCAAGTCACAGAAGGTGAGTGTGGCAAAAAGTCTGCTGCTTTTAAGAGCAAGGCCCTGAGGCTAGTCACAGGGACAACCTTATACCTCGGTGTTAGGCTAAGAAGTGCTTAGCAGACACTCACTGGGGACTAGTTGAAGCTCCTGGTGTTACCCCTTTGTATGTGCCTGATTGTGCCCAGTACAAGGGAGAATGGGCTGTCCTTCAGCCATTGCTAGGAAGTGCAGCTAGCAGATGGGCTGGAAAAAGAAGCTAAACCAGATCTAAGTGCGCTCAGCAGTGTCTTGCTTGTGCATCTCTGTTGCTCAGTGAATGCACTAAGTACAGTCCTGAATAGGTACCATGACACTGGCAGGAACTGACAGGTTGAGTCATGCTATTAACAACAGGTCATTCTTTTTGAACAATGATCCACCATTAAGAGGTGATTTGACTGTAGAAGTCGGCACATGGATCACTGCAAGGGCTGTGTCTCTTGAATGATACAGTTATTCACAAGCACAGAACAATGCCAGGCTCTCCACTAATGGTACTGGTAGCTCTTCCAGCAGAAAAGGCAGGAGAGCCAGATCCAGTGGTGGGCAATCAGTTGCATCCTTCATTTACTTCCTTAAATAGCTGACATGGCAGAGCATGAATCAACAACATGTTGCTGGGGCAAGCTTTTATACCTTCAGGTGGGATGGAGTGAGGGAGGACTCTGGCAGAGGGAAGATTGCAATGGATACAGCAGTTTCCTTCTGGTAGTGCGTAGATGAAGACTGCATTATTTCCCTTCCTCCCATTTTACCACACTGCTGACCAGATGTCCAGCTTCTCTGGTCTGCTCAGCCTCCTGAGAATGATGACTGCAGGAAAGCCAGAATTCAGGCAGCGTGAGCAGGAGCTTGTCTGTTAGCAATCCATCTAAAGTCAAGTCATCTGTGGTCTGCTGCGGAGACCTTTCAGGCCCAGCTCTGTGAGCAGAGCTTCTCTACTGGGGAGGCACTGTGATTCCAAGATACTGCATTCAGTTTTGCTTCTGAAAGGAGTCAGTTTCAAGATCCTGAGGACCTTTCACTGTTCAGTCATTACTGGTTGGGTCTGTGCTGTCCATGCTGCCATTGTCCTGGGCAGCACTGTGATGTGATGGCTTTGCGTTCCCTTTCCAGGAGCTGGTTAAACTTCTCCACAAAGCTCTGGAGGCAGCCCAGCAGGAGAAGCGAGTATCTAGCATGTATCTCACTGCAGCAGAAGATAAGGACAGGCTCGAGCTGGTGCGCCACAAAGTGAGACAAATTGCAGATCTCACCAGTCGACTGGAAGCTCTTGAGCAACAAAAGAAGGAACTGGAGCAGATACTGACTCTGAGAGACAGCCACATCCAGGAACTCAAGGAGCATGTGCAGCTTCTGATGGAGAAGAACCATGCCAAACAGCAAGTCATCATGGCCTTGACGGAGCAGATGGCCCGAGAACTCTCTGACCCCCTGCAAGAAGACAACACTATCACTGCAGAGACGTTGTATAAGCAGCAGGAGGAGATTGAGCACCTGAAGGTGTGTGAGATGGGACAGGTCATTTGGGCAGCTTCCATTTCTGTGCCCTCTGGTTCTGTGGGAGGCTGTTCCTTTTGGGAAGCAGAGAATATACTTCTGCTAGTTGCTCTGTCTGTCCCCAAATCAGAAGCAGGCTGGAAGAGGCTCACCTGATACCAATAGGGTGCTCAAAAGCATCTGAGTCTGTTTCAGCTTCAGCTCAGAGCCTGTTTTGTTTGACTTGATGTCACCATCTAGTGCCTGCATCTTTCTTTGCTCTTTTTTTGTTTCACAGCTGCAGTCTCACTTGCTGCCTTCATGTTTCAGAATACATCCTGATTCTTTCAAATCCAGCCTGTTGTTTGTCACTATATACACAGTTATAATGACCAGTTAGCATGCAGTGGAGAATTGCCAAAAGAGCCACTTACTGCATTGTGGGAGAGTGTTTGGTTTTGCTGCCAGCCATGGGGCTGAGGTTTGTTTAAGTTTTTTAAAAAATAGAACAAACCACATATATCCGTCCTTTTACTTAGGTGCTTCTGTAGCTTTATATCACCCGGATGTCTCTCTGTTTTCTAAGCATGTACATGCAGTGCACTTAGCATGTTGAAGTGTCTTGTCTACACATGGCACTCCTATTGTGCCTTGATTTCCTTTGTAGGCAATATTTGTCCTGGGGAGTCCTGTCTTCTCCCTACAACACAAAATCGTTGAGATATTTTTTGTCCTTAACACAATCTACACCTGAGGTCCCTGAACTGGGAGGGGGTTCCAAGAACTCTCCTTGTGTGACTGTTTTACTTTGTGGCAGGATGATATTGATGCATACAAAACCCAGAACCAATTTCTCAACTCGGAGATCCACCAGGTTACTCGACTCTGGACAAGTGTTGCTGAAAATGAAAAAGCCCTTCTAATGAAGGTAAGGCAAAATGGCTTTTCTTCCTTGATGAGAGATGTTACTGATTTCTTTCTGAAGTCGGCACTGTAATGGATTTTGGTCCAAAACCCACCAGAGTAAGCTTTCTTCCCAATGTGTTTTTTTAGTGTGACCTTTTTTTCTGCCTTTTGTTGTTCTCAAATTAGACACGATCATTTTCATTCATCAATAAAAATAAAATACCTGGAAAGCTCAATCTTGAGGATGCTGAAACTTAACACAGATTTTTGGATTTTGGCTATGCTTTTGTATACAAATAAAAAAGTAACACTGTGTAGGGTTTTCCTGAGAGCTAGCAGACTGACTGAGCCCTGATTCCATCTTGTCTTGATTTCTCAATGAGGCTTGGCACTGCTAGGTGGCAACATGCTCAGGTCTTGCAGCTAGATCAGAGCTCTTATGTTTTCTTAACCTCTTTTTTTATTTCTAACCTTGTAAGTGTGCGTAACCTGGTTACTCTCAGGCTTGACTAATCCTATCTTCTCGTTCTGAATCAATTCCACAGGCTGGTGGTGTGTGCTGGCATTTGTTCTGTGGGTTTTCCTTGGGTTTTACTTCTCTGGGTTTTAAGGTGTGTTTCCACAGTCTTGGATTCTGGAACAGGACAAAAAGCTGCTTCTGAAGTGTTATTGCCATTCTTACATCTGTTTCCTCCCTAGTCATTTGAAACCCTGCCTACCTCCTAACTTACTGCCCTCTGATCCTGAAACTGCTGTAACCTTCAGAAACGAAGTAATCAGAGTAACATGCTCAATGTGAGGGAAAATGCTGATTAAAGTGGTAGTACAACAGTATCCTGTGCTCCTTTCTGTCCTCACTATATGCAGCCTAATCTTTCTGTGGTTTCTGTTTTGGTTTTGTTTTCAATTGCTGCTTCCTACTGGGTGGAAGTCTTCATTGAGCTTCTTGTGAGACATTGGGTGAGTCTTGTCACCTGTGTGGCCTCAATTCTGCACTTGTGGAGTGGGGATGATGGTCCTTATTCCATTTTTCTGCTTTGTGTGCCAAGGACTATGGTGGTGGCAGAGACTGTCCTGCTGTTTGAACTCAGTCGGGCTTCCTGTGCTTGAGAAATCTTGTGTACTAGTGCCATGGGACTGGGGTTGCTGAGGGGTGTGTGGTCACCTTGTCTGTGGTGCTACGGTGTATCCTGAAAATTATATGGTCATAGCTTAGTACCAGAAGTGGTGTGTTTTGTCAGGATACAGCTCAATGTCGGGTAGTGAACTTGTCTGAGGCGCAGGGAAAAAGACTGCAGAGAACTCAGCTGCAGTGGTGGCTCTTTGGTTGTGTCCTGAGCTGAGCTGGCTGGTATATGCCAACCACTGAAGCAATGCAGCAACTGAAGTAGGTGATGCTGTAGTAGGTCTCCCACTCAATAAGCAACTTCTGTTGTGTGCTAGCTACTGCAACTTGTTCTTGTTCATAGACCACGGTGATTCGTTCGTGACTGCAATTCCACTGACTCTAGAAAACTTCTGCATGTGTTTTCTGGGGCTTTGCGGTTCAGGAGTGTTCACTTTTTGTGCAGACCAGACTGGCAGAGAGCAGTGGCAACGCAGGAAGAACCATCAGTAAGCCAGCTCATTCCCTCTTGTTTCCCCATCAGTGTGCCTGCCTGCAAGCACGAAACTGCCAGATGGAGAGCAAATACCTGACAGTCCTGCGGAAGCTGCAAGAGACTGTGCCTGGCCTGCCCAGCTCCCATGCTGAGTTGGTGAGGAACCTCATCCAGGAAGCGCTCCAGTGGGATGTGAAGGAGGAAGCAGAAGAAGGTTTTAATCTGAACCCTGTAAGGTAAGAGGCAAGAGCTTGGGAGTGTTCACACCCTTGTAGGGGTCTGACCGTGGAGGGCAATGCGCAGGCAAGAAAGATCTGGGGACATTTCTATAGCAGGAACTTGGAGCCATGAGCTCGGAGTGGAGGCTGAGAAGGCTGGTTTAATTTGGTGGTGTGGAGACCACAAGTATCTGATAGCAGCGTATCAGTGTAGGAAGGGGAACCTAAAGACGGTACGGCTAAACTTTTCTTGGCAGTGGCAGACAGTATGGCAAGTGACAACAGCCATAGTGTGCTGAGATTCAAACACTGGACATGAGGATAAACTCCTTCTGTAGGAGATGAGACCACCTGGGAGGAGGGGGATCTCCATCCTTTGGAGTTTTCTATTCCCAGCCGTACAAAGCCACCATTGCCCTGTTCAAGTGCTGGGGACAATCCTGCAGTGAAGGGGTGCTGTACTGGAGACCTCCAGAAAGCCTTGCCACCAGTGCTGCTGAGGTCCTTGCATTTGTGTTTATGCTTTCCAGTTAGTGCATCAGTTCTGTAGCAGTTTCCATTTCATCTGATTGGTCAGACTCACAGGTCTTCCAGGTAGCTTTGAAGACGAGACCTCAAGGCCAGGCTTGGTCTCTCTGTCATGGATATAATGGTATCTTACAACTGTCCTAGCTTGTGGACTGATGATGCACAACCTCAACAAGCTATACTATCAGTGCTCCTGTTTTTTCCAATCAATAAGAGATTTGCTTTCTGTACAGGGAGACATCAGAAAGGACTGTGGATCTCTGTTCCTTGGTCTGATACCCTAAAGCCTTTGCAGTCCCTTCCTACAGAACTGTCTCTGCACTGGGATATGGTAGGGAGAAAGTACACAGGTTAAGCTAGCTACTCCCTTAGGGGCAGGGGAACAGGCAAGGTGAGAGAGGTCTGACGAGATTGCTATAGCTCAGAGCAAAGTTACACTTGTATCCGTGTGTGTATGCCATCGCTGCAGGCTGTAATTTGTCTTCAAGGCCCTGAGACAGTGGGCATGGCAGGCTCTCACATGCAGCTGCCAGAGAAGTGAAGGAGGAGTACCTGTGCCCTGGCATGGGTGACAGGAACCTGGCAGCAGGCCGTAGTTGACATGGCCCCAAGCAGTGAGTGGCCCTTGACGCAGATACCAGCGCTGTCCTTTGAACTAACTTCTGCCTTGTGTCCCTCCAGTGAGTATGATGAGTATGGGTTTATGACTGTACCTGACTATGAAGTTGAGGACTGGAAACTTCTGGCCAAAATCCAAGCCCTGGAGATAAAGTCCAACAACCTGCGGAGCCAGGAAGTAGTGGAGAAGCCCCTCCGCGACAGGTGGAACAGCGTTGGAGAGCTGAACCCCTCTGCAGAGCTAAAGAGCCTGATCCGAAGTGGCATTCCAGTGGAGCATCGGCAGCGAGTCTGGAGGTGGATTGTCAGCCAACACTGTAGCCATCTGCCTGAGCACTACCAGTGGCTGTTACGGCAGAGCAAGAGCACCGAGCACCCTGCCTGCCGGCAGATAGAGCTTGACCTGCACCGCACACTGACCAACAACAAACATTTTTCCTCTCCCACCTCCCAGCTCATCCCCAGGCTCCGGAGGGTGTTGCTGGCATTCTCCTGGCACAATCCTGCCATTGGATACTGCCAGGGACTGAACAGGTATGCTGCTTCTTCATGGGATAGCACTGAGAAGGTGTAGACATATACTCAAGGGTGTGATTCAAGCAACCCTAGCCTCCTACCTCTCCAGAGTTCTGTCCTGGCTCTAGGTATTTTCCTGCAGAATTCTGCGTTCAATGCCTTTTTTCACCTGATGTTATTGCTGGGATCAAGCAGGTAGCAGCATGCACTTGTTTGGCATCTCCGTAGTTACAGAATAGGAAGGAGCAGCTACAGGAGATAGAATGAGACAGTCCTAGAATAACAGCATGAAGCTGGGGCTGAATTTCCAAGTCTTAATGTGCTCAGCAGAGGAACACCCTGGTGATTCCTCGTTTTGCTGAGAAGGGTTGGAGAAAGTGTCGGGAAGTGTTGGAGATGAGGGAGTTGCAGGGAATGACATGAGGAGAGGCTGGGGAAACTGGGGTGGTTGTGTGGAGAAGAGAAGGTTCAGGGAATCTGAAAGCTTCTTTCACTTCCCAAAGCAAGCTGTCGGAAACATAAACCCAGACTTCTTAGAAGTGTGCCGCAAAACAGAAGAGGGACCAGGCACTAGCTATAAGAAAGGAATTTCTGATTGGTCCTTTTCATGTGAGGAAAGTCTGTGTAAGCTATTCCTGTTCTTTCAATGGTCTCCAGAAAGGTATTTTCCACTCTAGAGATCCCTTGATATTAGGTATCGTCTTTCCAGTCTGGCCAAAAGAGGATAAGTCAGAGCTGGAGGGGGTAAGGCCTGTAGAAGAATGTATGGGAAGGTCAGCTGTGTCACATAATATGGAGTATCTCTGAGTGAGCTCTTTCCTGTATTGAAATAGCCCAAATCATCACACTGCCAACTTCAGCAGATCTACAGAGCATCCCATTAGCTGGGGAGTCTGGCTTTGTCATACCAATTCCATATTTGATGCTTCCTGTTTGCTGTCAGAGTCACACAGGAAAGAAAATCACAGCCTCATGGTTCCTTCAGGCCCTTGTTTCAGCTGGGATAGAGTTGGTTTTCTGCTTAAGTAGCTGGTATGTTTTGGGTTTAGTGTGAGAATGATGTTGATAACACACTGATGTTTTAGTTGTTACTAAGTAACACTTAGTTACATACATAAGTGCTACTAAGTAGCTACTAAGTAGCACTTATATCCTACCTTGAGAACTTTTCAGTTTCCCGTGCTCTGCCGGCAAGGAGATGCACAAGGAACTGGGAGGGAGCACAGCCAGGACAGCTGACCTGAACTAGCCAGAGGGATATTCCATACCATAGAATGCCATACCCAGTATAGAAACTGGGGGGAGTTGACTGGGAGGGGCTGATCACTGCTCAGGGACAGACTGGGCATTGGTCAGTGGGTGGTGAGCAATAGTATTATGCATCACTTCTGTTTTGTTAGTTTTTTTATTTTGTTCTCTTACATTCCTTTTCATTACTATTATTTTTATAATATTATTGTTAGTATTATATTTTATTTTGCTTTAGTTATTAAACTGTTCTTACCTTAACCCATGAGTTTTACTTTTTTTTGATTCTCCTCCCCATCCCACTAAGGAGGGAGAGGAGTGAGCGAGCAGCTGCGTGGTGCTTAGTTGCTGTCTGGGGTTAAACCATGACAATTCAGAAACCTGCAGAACAGGTCACTTCCCTCTCTGACCAACTGCCCTGCTGCTGTGCTGGCCTCTGTCTCCTCCTGCACGATTGGGTTGCCTCACCATGTCTTGTCCATCACAGATTGGCAGCTGTTGCCCTCCTGGTCCTGGAAGATGAGGAAAGTGCTTTCTGGTGCCTAGTCCATATTGTGGAGAACCTAATGCCAGCTGACTACTACAGTAACACACTGATAACATCACAGGTGAGCTGGGCGTCCTCACATCTACTTGGACTCTGATACAGTGATTTACAGATAAGGTTTAAAAGCAAGCAATCAACTTGCAGTGTGTTTGATTTCTCACAGAGCAATGATACCATCCTGCAATCCCTTCTGTTGCAGAGATGTTGTAGACTTGAGAGTACAAAACTGTTACACACACAGGAGAAGCAAAATTGATGCCCAACCCTAGGAAGTTGGGCACTACTCCTGAGTAATCACCTGAAGGTCAGATTAATCAGAAGAAAGGTGCCCATTAATTGCACAATTACTTGTTTTAAGGAGGGCCTAGTAGAGGTGAAGCAGCAACTCTGACATGCGTAGAACTAAGTATGAAGAAGGCACCATTCTGCAGCTCTTCAGATGTTTCTCTGGAAACTGCACCCTATCTTTGGAGTGCCATGTGCAGATTGAAGAACATACTGAAGGTTTTATATTCACTGTACTTGCCTCAGTTCATGATCAAATACAGTGTTAGCTCTGGATCTGATGTTCCCTGCAAATCAGAAAGCTCTCTGGCCATTTGATGTAAAATGTTGTTCTGTGAGTAACTTACCCTCCTGGTTCAAAGTCACTGGATTTCAAGGTTTTCAAGATGTGTTGTCTTGTATCAGGTATACTGCATTCTCCCAGGCAGATATAGAACCAAGATAAATCTTATGTAGTTCAATGGAACTGTAATTGTGTGCCCATACCACCCACACCCAGCAGTGCCCAGTCTGGTGAGCCTGACTGTGACCTTGGTGTCCTTTCAGAAAGAAGACGGTTGTGCCTGTGGGCCCACAATAGATGAGGGTACAAGTATCAGCAGTTGAGAGTGACTGATTGTGCCACTCAAATGGTTGACTAGTATTTACTGTGACAGTTGTGTGCTAGCGGAGAGGCCAACCCGCAGACTGGGGAAGCAGCCAAGTCACTGTGCAGATAGCAAAATATCTATCCGGAGCAGGTAGTGTTAGCTGAGAGATTTAATAGGCAGCACTCAATACTTGACAAATAGTGATTGACAGGGAAAACATGGCAGACCAAAAGCACAGAAGGTCCCTTGCATTTTGTGAGAAAAGACTGTCAGCTGAGGTAGCCTTTCTTAGAAAGAGTTCCTGACATCATGGTTGGTGTCTGAAAGTCTAGCCAAGACCCATGTAAAGAGGAAGGTCTAGGGTGATTTGCTGAATGCAGGGGGTAGTGTAGTGACAGGGGACGAGGGAAAAGCAGAAGTTTTCAATGCCTTCTTTGCCTCAACTTTCAACACCAAGACCAGTTCTCCTCAGGATGCTCAACCCCCAGATCTAGAAGTTAAGGACAGGGAGCTGAGTGAAGCCCCCATAATCCAGGAGGAGATGGTTAGTGATTTGCTGTGCCAATTAGACTCTCATAAGTCTATGGGTCCTGATGGGATTCACCCCAGAGTAATGGGGGAACTGGCAAAAGCACTTTCCAAACCTCTTGCAATCATCTACCAGCAGTCCTGGCTAACTGGAGAGGTTCCAACAGACTGGAAGTTAGCAAATGTCATGCCCATCTACAAGAAGGATCGGAAAGATGATCTGGGGAACTACAGGCCTGTCAGCCTGACCTTGATTCCAGGCAGGATTATGGAACAGATCTGTTCCATAATCATCTTGAGTGCCATTACACAGCACATGCAGGAAAATCAGGGGATCAGGGCCAGCCAACATGGATTTATGAAAGGAAGATCATGCTTGACCAATCTGGTTTCTTTTTATGACAAGTTGACCTGCTTGGTAGATGAGGGAAAGGCTGTGGATGTTGTCTACCTAGGCTTTAGTAAGGCCTTTGACACAGTCTTCCACAGCATCCTTCTAGAGAAATTGGCTACTCATGGCTTAGGTAGGTGGACTCTTTGGTGGGTAAAAAACTGGCTGGATGGCCGAGCCCAGAGGGTTGTGGTCAATGAGCTAAATCCAGTTGGTGGCCGGTCAC
>NW_009635500.1:0-260 GCF_000690535.1 Cariama cristata | reverse complement strand
TTCAAAAGTCTTGTCATATTTCTATTCAGCTAACTTAAAATCTAGCATTATGAAAAGCTATAAATTTATCACGACACTTTCTTTAGAAAACCTCATGAATAAATATTATTTTTCAATACTTTACACTCTTACAGCACTGTACATAAAGTTTTGCATGATTTTATTCTATATAATGGGGTTGGTCATTATTTGAATCATTTTAACTATTGATAGAACATCATAATTTTACTTCCTCTTCCTCCACTAATTCCACATTCATG
>NW_009635499.1:1774-2496 GCF_000690535.1 Cariama cristata | reverse complement strand
ATCTCTTCCATAACCTTGACCAGGACTGAGGTCAGTCTGACTGGCCTGCAGTTCCCCGGATCGTCCTTCTGACCCTTCCTGTAGATGGGCGTTACATTCGCTAACTTCCAGTCTGCTGGAATCTCTCCAGTTAACCAGGACTGCTGGTAGATGATTGCGAGTGGTTTGGCAAGTTCTTTTGCCAGTTCCCTCACTACTCTGGGGTGAATCTCATCGAGGCCCATAGACTTATTTGAGTCTAATTGGCACAGCAAATCGCTGACCATCTCCTCCTGGATTATGGGGGCCTCACTCAGCTCCCTGTCCTTAACATCCAGCTCTGGGGGTTGGGTGTCCTGAGGACAACTCATCTTGGTATTGAAAACCAAGGCAAAGGAGGCATTGAGCACTTCTGCTTTTTCCTCATCCCCTGTCACTACACTACCCTCTGCATTCAGCAAATGATGGAGACTCTCCTTGGCCCTCCTTTTGCTGCCAATGTATTTATAGAAGCTTTTTTATTATCTTTAACTGCAGTGGCCAATTCAAGTTCTAGTTGAGCTTTGGCCCTTCTAATCTTCTCCCTACATGTTCTCACAACATCCCTATATTCCTCCCAAGTAACCTGGCTTTCCTTCCAGAGATGATAGATTCTCTTTTTTTCCCTAAGTTCCAGCCTAAGTTCTCTGTTTAACTAGTCCGGTCTTTTCCCCCAATGACTTATCTTTCTACACACAGAGCCA
>NW_009635499.1:0-1059 GCF_000690535.1 Cariama cristata | reverse complement strand
TCCAGCTCCTCCTGTTTGTTGCCCATACTGTGTGCATTGGTGTAGATGCACTTCAGCTGGGCTAACGGTTTTGTCCCTGACACAGGCATGCCACCCCTAGGTTCATCTCTAGTGAGCCTGGTCCTATCCCCTTCCCCCTTCAAACCTGGTTTAAAGACCTCTCAATCAGCCCTGCTAACTTCTGGGCCATAATCCTCTTCCCCCTCCAAGTCAGCTGTACGCCATCCGACATAAACAGGCCAGGTTCTGTGAAAGTTGCCCCATGGTCAAAAAAATGAGAATTCCACCTACGGCACCAGTCTCTTATCCATGTATTAATCAGATGAGTTTTCTTACTCCTTTCAGTATTTTCTCCTACTACTGAAGGAATTGACACTGACGGCTGAGCCCATTATTCCCTTCTTTATTACTGGCAAATTATTTTAGAAGAGTGACTTGCTTCTGTGTAAAGAACTGAGAGATACTCACAAACCAGATATATAAAAAAAAAATAAAATAAAACCAAAACAAATTAAAAAGAACCAAAAAACCTACTGAAATAGTTGTCAGAGGGCTTCCAGAGTGGAAGGAGGGGCATAACTTTATTGAGTAGGAATCCATTTCAGAAACAGAAAAAAAGTAACCCACTTCTTTGGCCTTGAAGTTCCCAGCACAGTGCCCTGTGAGAGGGGAGGGCGTCATTGTAAGGAGCTGCCATCCTCTTCGCAGAAGGCCTATATTCAGAGGAAAAAAACCCAAGCTTTTCTTATCCACATGCAGCTAGCAGTAATGGTTCTTGTGTTAGAAGAACAGCATTTCCTCAGAGCTACAAAATGCTGTTGGCTTTTTCTTTTTCCCCTCCTAGGTCTTTTGTGAACATACCATTGCATATGTAGCATAATTGGTAGACTTGAGCCAATAAGCTCATAGCTCAATAAACATCTTATGATTTGGCACATCTCTCTCTCTCTCTGTGAGTATGCTTGGGGTTTTTTTAAAACAGCTTTTCTCTTTTCTTCCCACTTCTATTCAGGATGTTTTATATACCCTGTACTCCCTTGTCCTGGTTTGGCTGAAACA
>NW_009635498.1:0-29035 GCF_000690535.1 Cariama cristata | reverse complement strand
TGGGTTGAGAGCTGCGAGGCTGGAAACACCCGCGCCGACGCCGTCCCCGAAAAATGTTTCTTTGGACGAAAGCTCGGCAAAAGAACAGCTCTTTCCCGGCAGTGCTGTATGGGTCTGCCATGGACTCAGCCCAAAATAGGCTGGAAAAAACAAACTATAAATGAGAGTTGGGTAGCGTGCCTCCATTGCCAAAGAGAAGCCTTGCCAAAGAGAAGCCTTGCCAAATGGTTATTTTCGTTTCGTTGCAGGTTTGGTAATATATTTTTTGTTCAGGCTGCACGTTATTGTAAGTTGAGGCATGAGATGCTGAAACAGCTAACGGCGGGCCCGGGATTTAGGGGGGCAGACAAAAGAAGTCTGTCTGTCATCTGCTGTGAAGTCTTGTCGTTCTTTCACTGACGTAAAGCATCCTGAGGTAGTGTTATCTGAACGCTGCTGCCGAGCGTGTTATCTCCCAGTATCACCACATTGCCTTTGGTTTTGCCACCAGTTTATTTTGCAGTTGAATTTGTTACTGAGAACAATGCCAAAGAGTTGTGGTTTGCTCGGACTGGTGTTTCTCTTGGTCTTTGGCACACTATGTTGCCTAATTCACAGTTTAAAGCCCTAATTCCCACTGACAGCATCAACATGCAGCTGAGCAGGACGAGAAGGTACCTTGGGGGAGGTGTGAGGTATCCCTGAGCTGGCTGGGCTGAGCAGGTGGAGGTAGTGCAGGAAGGCCGGGCAGCGACCGGGAGGGGCGAGCAGATGCAGCAGCTCCCCATCCTTGCAGACCCTTTGTAAGGGCCCTTCCACAGCCCTCACCCATCGGTTGCCCCACTGGGACTTTTTACCTTACAGCTGGTCTGGCTGGCAGACGTGGGTCAGCTTTCCGAGCTGCTTTGTCCCAGTGGGAGGGTGTGAAGGGCCTGCGCTGCAGTGAGCTGTGGCATTCGGTTCTCCCTCCATAGCCCTACCAAGGAGGTGCGCTAAAGTACACGAGCATTATAATTTTTCACATATTCTGTATGCGTTCAATGTATTACCTTTAGCTTTTAAGGACCGCAAGCTTTTAAGTGTAGGATAGCGTTTGAAATTGGGTATCTTTTATTGTCCTACTGCAAGATGAAGATGACTGAGAAAAGCTCGTTCATATTTGTAAACCAGAGAGTTTCAAGGGTAAGTGCCAAGTTTCAATTGTAAAGTGAATGTCAAGTCACTGTTATAAATATTTCTGCCCCATATGAAAATAGCTTTTACCTATAATCGGTTTTAAACTTGTAAAATGTATTTAACTTTCTTTAATTAGAAAAAAACAAACAAATAGGTGTTTGATCTGTCATGTGTTTGTGTGCGTGTTATAGACACAGAGAGACACTCTTGTACAGAACTGTGGACAGGTTTTACTAATGGTGGAAGTCATTAACAAAATATTTTGAATGAGGATGCTGCTTTGTTGTAACAGCAATGGTCCCGTTAATGCCTTTTAGGGAGCAAGGCCTCTCTGGGTGGTAATTTCTGCATATTTTAGTTGGCTTTGTTGGGTCATCATCTCTTTTTGTCATTTTTCACAAATTAAACAACATTTTAATTTTCTTGGGAGCTTTGGCCTGGTTTTAGGTACACAGCTTGTTGCATCTTCCAGCTCCTCCAGTTCTTTGTGCCTGTGTGCTGAAGCGTAGGAGTGCAGTCAGGTGCCTGGTTTGTTTGTTTGTTTGTGGTGGTTGTTTTGTGATTAAAACTCAGCTGCTACCAGGAAGACTGTTTGGTCTTCACATGGTCTAAAATTTTGACCATCATCATGGTAACTGCACTTTGAGCGAAAAACCTTCTAATTTATCAGTGTGAGGTTTGAACATAGTCTACTCCCTGATACCAGAGCCACAGATAAGACCAAGCAAAGCAAGAAACTCTTAGCTTGCATACCAGGAAACCCTCAGTTAAAACATGTGCTGTACTTAACTCTTATATTGAAATGAAGGAGAGAAAACCAAAACCTCACTAGAAAAAATCTTTCTAGGTATTTGTCACTCTGGTTTTACAGCTCTTTTTGGAAGAGCTGGTTCCTGGGTGAAGATTAGCAAATTACTAATTTAATATATATCTAATCTGGAATTTTGTCGGTCACCTGTTCAGTTGTGATTTATTATAAATAACAATGATATTTTAACTTTTCCTCCTCTGCAGCAGTTTATGTGTTTTCATAGGTTCAAGCACACAATGTAGCATCACAAGCATGATCATATAAATGATACAAGAGTAACGTGGTGTTTGAGTCTAATAATTAGTGAGTCAAACCTTCACGTGTTGCAGTAGGGAACATCTGATGGTCATTCTTGAAATTGTAAGGCACTGCTAGGCCTCCCCCCTGTGTTGGTGGTATCCCAGCTGCTAAATACAATTCTTCCAATTCTACAAGACCCCTTCATTTTGATACCAAAGTTTATATTAGCCTGTTGGATAAGAGTTGTGGAAATGTATGCAAATTGTCATTGGCAGTGTTTTTGTGATTTTTTTTTTTTTTTTTTCCTTGTTGGGGCTTGCAGGTTACTACTCAATGAACTACCTTCAAGACCACCTTCTCCTCACAAAGTAATCCTCTCTATTTGAGAGGGTATATGAGCAATGAATTTATAAGGTGATTTATTTTTTCTTTACCGTGTCTCACGGTATGTTAAGTAATGTTTGAAGCTATTTCCCCAGCATCTTTAGATAAAACCAGCTTACTTATACCTGGGGCACAGCAAAGGGCCAAAGGATGCCAACGGCAGCCTCAAGTAGAATTGGCCCATTTTCTTATCTGAGAACTGATGCTTTCCAACCGCTGGCTTTCCAGTGACTGGCAGGGGTGATGAAGATCTGTCTCATCCTGCAAAACTGTGATCTGTCCCATAACTGTTACATAATTCTGAGAATGTTTTGCTGAGCTGGAAAATGTGATGTATGAAATTGTCCATCTCTGAGCCTTCATCCTGAGCATTCACGTTGTGTTATATGCAAGTCCAGCAAAGGACAACATGGCACTGTGGTATGTTGGAGGAAATGGGTATGGCCTATGGTGCTAAACTAGTTTATATTCTAAAAGAGGCAGGATGGCTTTCACAGTAGAAATTACATGCTCGCCGTTCTAGAAAAATGAACTGTCTTTGCAGCCAAGGCACCCTTTCTCCTTTAGGGAGACACTCTTTAAGGAGTGTCCCTGTTAAAATTAAGCTCATCGTAAAGAACTTGCATTACTAAGAATCTGAAAAAATTACAGAATTCTTTTTATTGATAGGTTTCTGGCAGCCTATCCATTTTTATACCAACACCCAAATTAGTTTAAAAATTCTGATTTCCTTTCTTACATTCTGTGTTGTCCGTATAAACGAACACATCATACTGTATGTTAACCAGCTTTTAGAGATTCAGTTGACTCATTGTTTATTTTAGCATTTAAACCTTTATTAGGTTTGATTCTTAGTTTTACGCTTTGAGAATTATGTAATTAAAATAAATAATGAATAATTTTATAAAATTATCATCGTTTGAGTTATGTAAAGAGTTCTTGGCTATGCATCTGCTGAAGTTCATATAGTACCAAAACCACATTCGAGATCTCTTCAGCTCACACTATGTTTCTTCTGTTTTCTTATGCAATCTCTTTAGTCAAAAACTAACACCAGAGTAGAAAGAAAGAAAGGAAGGGAAAAAAAAAAAAAGAGAGAAAACATTGCTGGGATTGCTTACAGTGCACTGAAAGCAGTCTGTGGCTCTTCTGAGCATCCCTGGGCTTTGTTACTAGCTCCTCACTAATACAAAGGTTATCTCCACTAATCTCCTCTAATGTACACTCACATAGCTCACATACCTGAGGTAGTGAGAAGTTCATTTATAAACAGTTTGGTGTTTTTTTTTTTTAAGTTCAGCAAAGCTTTTCTTAACGGTTTAAAAAGAAAAGGATTACATGGATGAGAAAAAACCCTACATTTCTAATATAATTTCATGTACAAAATATGCTGGTTTCATGATTTCTTTTGAAGATGCTATGTAGTGAATTGGTTGAGAGTGAAATGATTATTAAACAGAATCTGTTTAAATGAGTATCCAGAACTCTCATATTCTTATTTGTGGAGGTTCTTAAAAAAACTCTTGTAGTCAAAGGGAGAAGTTAAAGTAAAGACAAGCCCAAAATACACAGTGGATCACAGATTCCTATTTCTTCTTGCTCTGTTACATGGTGAATTTTGTTTGGTTATCTGTTGTTTGGCTGTTCCTGGAATGTTTTGGTCAGGTGAAAAGATCTTGTGTTTTGGTAAGGGAGAAAAGCTTGTCAACATGACCTAGGTGTGTCATATACTGATTTACAGCTTGTATGTTGTTGTGACCTGAAAAGATTAAAGTGTGTTCTTAAAAAGTGTTCCACAGGTTGGGTTTTTTCTTTCTTTTTTTTCCTTTTTTTTTTTTTTTTTAATGTCCTGACTCATAGTTCTGTGTACTTGGAATTGGCAGTCTGAAGACGTTTTGTCCAACTGTCAAAACCATAAAAATGCATTTCATGATAAAAATGTACAAAGTATGCCTCAAATCTTCTCAGCAAAATCCCAGGGTTTGTTGTTTTTTTTGTTTTGTTAATGAGCATGAAATTCAGATGAGTAATTGTAAAACAGTAATCTTCAAAAGTTTGAGAGAAGACATGTTTCATGTCCCAAAGAAATGGGAATTTGAAAGCAAAGGAAGACTGGACCATCCCTGCTTTTCTGTACAAGGAGAACAGGGATTTGTGCCTTGCTGCCCATGGCAGAGGTTCCAGAGCTGCAGCACCTTTTGCAGAGGTGTCCCACTTCTTGCACCTCTGGTACAGCTTCTACAGTTTTGTTGTTTTGGCGGTGTGTGGTTTTTTTGTTTTTGTTTTTGTTTTTTTAATGCTGACAACGCTGTTGTTTCTGAAGACAGGTGGTGGTTTAGAAACTACTAGCGATTTGAAGGCAGAAGAAGCATCTAAAAGAGCAAAGAAACTACTGGAGTCTAGATGCTCAACCATGCTAGGTGCTTAAGTATTTCTCTCCTGCAGAAATAAATGTGTTTTAAGTGTAAGAAACATTATGCTGCTTAAGTGATGAAGAGGGAGCCTTCTGGGGCAGCACTGCACAAACTGTATGGTCTTTCAGATGACCACTCTCACATTGCAAACCTTTGTGATTTAAACTGAAAAGAAATAGTGCAATCATCAATGCAACAGTTTGTCTTATTTTAGCTCTTCAAGAGAAGTAAATGAGGAGCACTTTCAGGTCACGGCATGCAGTAGGCAGTCCCTGGTTGGTCTGGTGGTCGTGTACAGAAAAAAGGAACCAGTCTCGTACCTTCAGACTGACACAGCTCAACAGAGATTTGGAGAAATTAATATTATTTACATTTCAATAAAGATATCCATTATGCTAAAGGAAACTTTTTCGTCAGCTTAAGCTTTACTACAACTTCAGAAGTATTCATGTCTTTATTTTCTTGCTTTACCAGTTCACATGATTTCTACTGTGTTTTCCTCTTCCTTGTTTGTTGATTAATTGCTAGTTAACAGTGTAAGAAAGATAGAAATATCTTCTGCTTTAGTGTAAGTCATATTGTAAAAAAAAAAGAAAAAAGAGAAAAATAAAATGAAAAAAACATGTTACAATGCATACTATTTCATAAAGGTTTGGTACTTGACAAACTGAGTACATGGTTATGTGTTTATTATACTTTTCCTTTTTGAAGTTCGGTCAGGCTCTCCGTAAAGTGTTTTCATGCTCACTAGGAATGAAAATAAAAAAACCCAAACTTGTGAACTCTTATTTTCTTTAACCTGAGAGGATAATATTTTTCATAAATATGTAAATTTACTTTCTTGGAAACATTCTGTCCAGACTTACATTCCATTTACTGATTCAGATTTTGACTATAAAATTGTTATTCATGCCAGCCTGTTCTTTCCTATTATAACAGGGAAATGCTGCTCTGTTTTTCTCTTTTTCTGGTGTGAGTTACTTTGTGCTTATTGGAATACAGTACAGATAACTGTTTCTTTTTTCCTTTTGTTTTAAAGCCTTGAAGAAAGAAGATAGCAGCTTTGATGAGGTAGGTTAAATATCTTTGTACCTTACATAGTCCAGGTATGCCTTGGTATTTCTCGTTAGTGCTAAAAGAAACTCATAGATGATAGTGTTACGACGTGCATATTTGTTAATACATGCATGTTGTTCAATCATACTTTCATTTTCCAAATAACTGCTAGATGAATTTGTAGGTCTAAGGCTCTGAATGGAATGCATGGTTTTTTTCTGGAATATAATAAAACCGAATGTTGTATGAAAAGTGGTCATTTAAAAATGTTCAGTGCAGAGAAACGTTGCATGTGGAGAAAATACTTTATAGGACTTTACCCATGGTAATTCTCGTAATTGTAGACCTGTACTGTAACAGGCAGTGGAAAAACGTAACTCCTGAGAGAACACCTTATGTAAAATGCTGCTGCATTTGCTTCTTGCTGAATATGTCAGCTGAGAAAGATGCTTCTTATGAAATAAAAAAACCCCAACACCACCACAAAACCAGCCGCTAGCTGTATTGGTAAAACTGATACTTGACTATTCAGTGTAATCAGTTTGGGGTCGTGACCTATCTGCGATATGATATGCGTGTTAATTTATAAAATATGCTGCTCACGATTTGTGCTTGCTTTTACTTATGATTGACTTTGAGAGGTCCAAGTCTGTGTGAGTTGTCCTGCAGTGTAAGTTTATGCAGGAAGAGGTGAAGGTCTTGGTGTGATGACGTGTCGTGTTGTAGTCAATGCTTGCCTTGTACTTCCCTCTGCCGCCATAGCTGGAAGCAAGTGGCGGTATTTTCATGTGTTGATGTTACGCTTCTGGCATTTCTGTGTTTTCTTCTTCATTGCATGCTGTAAGCTTAAATTCTTGGCTGGTTACAGTGAGCTGCTGTGTAATGCCAGATCCTAGAATAAATAAATGAAGTTGTAATGTCCTTGATTCTGCATCAAATCAGACTTCATCTATTTCTAAACAGATTGCACTGAGTTTTTTCCACTCCTCTGCTCACATTCAGTAATAGTGATATAAATATTTTGTGCTTTTCTGACGTGTGTTGCAGAGAGCTGTAACTCTGCTCGACCCCCTCTCAGGTCTGGAGTGAAGGGCCTGGAGTTGGATGCTGTTTTCAGGAACTCTTGTTGGATCACGCAGTGGTCCCGACTATTGTATTTCTCTTATAACACTGGTAGAACTTGATTCCTCTCTAAAGTTACACCCATGCGGATATGTGGTTGGTAGACTCTGAATCCTTGTTTTACAAATCTGGTCCATTTTTGTCCAATGCTCTCTTCTGAAGGCTGCAGTGATATATCTGTGCTATAACCTACCCAGTAAATACCTTGTATTAAATTTGATACAAAATTGAAAGGATCTATTAAAAAAATGCTGTCTTATGAAGATTCTTCTGTCCCCTTCTCCAGGATTGTTTATTTACAGGTTGCATGTATTTTCTTTAAACCTGGCTTTCTGTTTGAATGGGAGACATCTTGAGCAAATTTTTGTTCAAATTCAGGGGGGTTGGGTGAAAAATAATCTTTCAAATATGTTTTTAATGGAATCTGACAGATTGTTGATGTGAGCTACTGCAGAGGCAGTAAGAGAAGGCTAGTGGGAAGGGTACACAAAAGAGTTTTCTTCCATGTCCTGTAAAGAGGAAGAGCTTGATATGATGTTAGCATCAGTTGGTTCCAAAGTTTAGATGATGTTTCTTAGAAGAAAGAAAAGTGTGCTGAGATTTTATGTTGTCCTTGTTATCTCTTCAAACTCAACACAACAGTTCTTGGCAATTGTCTAGCCTAATGTGTGAATCAGAGAATGGGCTGTACTGCGTGTCGCGTAATTCCATTCTTTTCAAACATCCTTCAAATCGGAAGATAAAACAGTCTTTAGTAACAATGGTGTACTTGATTGTAATGAGACATACTTCTAAGGGACATAGTATCTGCGAGCAGAGGAGTGGATGCATTAGTTGGTCTCAGAAGGCTATCCTGAAAAACACTACTAAGACCATGCCATGATACAAAGCGAAAGCAATCTAGTTGTCTGGGTAGTATACATAGTATTAATATACCATTTATGGAGACAGTTGTAATGACAATAAGTGGGAATATCAGATGAGAATGAGAAAGAGGAAGTAGTTGTCCAAGCACTGTTTTACTTCAACTTTGTAGGTCTCCTACTACAAAAAATGATATAGTCAACTATTGAAACAGAAATTGCGTTTAACAAGCAGCATGTTCTCCCTGTGAGTTGGTGAAAAGATACTCTTTCTCCTTTCACGGTGCTGAAAGACGCAGTGTATCTCCTCCCAATGTGTGTTTTCCCTTTCCTGGAGGGAGGTTGGCCTGTGAATCAGAGCTTGAACAAGTAGCAATGAACTTGTGGGGAAGGACTCTATGCTCCTGACACCTAGGTAGAGGAGGGCTCATGTTTTAGCCTTTCAGGTTGTGCCCAGAACACCAGTAGCAGAAGCTGACCAGCAGGGACCTGAAATCTCTGAGGGGGAGGGAAAGTGGGATGAAGAGAAAGATGACCCTTCCAAAGCTGCAAGGCCTGGTCAGGTCCATTGTCAGGTTAATCTGCGCATCATAGGCGATACATGAGGTGCTGACTTGTTCATCCCTCAGGAATCAAGGGGAAAAAATTGAGCTGTTTAGTGGATCCTATTCTACCTGTTTTAACCTGCACACAGTAGCTGAGAAATGTACGACACTGCAGGAAGTAGTCTTTCTTTTGAAGAGAAACTAATAAAAATTAAGAAACCAAACGTAACAGGCAAGTGTATCACATAATTGCTTTCTGTGGGTTATGAAATTAATCCTTCCACTAAATTAGGATGAAAAGAATCATGAACAGTGAAGCCTGTGAGTAAGTTGCATGTCAGAAAATACTTTCAGTTGGTCTAGACGTGTTTCAGGGATTTTAGTGTTGTATTATTCCTGCCTGTAAGGACAGAGCACAACAATAGTGTGAAGGAGTAGTGTAGGATTTGTCACTTTTTTGTACCCACTGTTGTGTTGCTTTGATTAAATTTTGAATGAGAAAGGTCTGTTCTGTAGATGCTGCTGGCTTTTACTTCAGTCCATGAGAACACTTGAATTAATCCATTTAAATCCACTGGTAGTCTATTTACCTTCCTAAGATCTTATGACATCTTCCAGAGACTCATATGAACAAAGGAGTAGGATACAGACCACTTTTTGTATAGTCTTTCATTCAACACAGCAAAGTAATAGTGTGCTTTTTTAAAAAAAAACCACCCAAAACCCACCACTTTATCCTTTTCCTTTTTGTCATACGGGTCACATTGTGGGAACTGGAACATGGGCCTGCTCCAGTATCTACTGAAATCAGCGGGAAGACTCTCAGTGTTTTCAATGGTTTGTAGGTTGGTTTCTTCTATCATGAAATATCATGACTGGGAGAGGAGTCAGGCTGTTCTTGCCTGTTTTCGAAGTTAGTTTATTTGAATGGAAGAGAGTAAGGCATCTTCTCCTTGTGTCCTGAGATGTTGTTACCTGCTCTCCGAAGAGGGCAAACTGCAAAAAAACCACACAACAAAAAAAGAGGTGCCCTCCTTTTCAAAACCACCTAAATTTCACTCTCTCAGTGTGAGTTCTGGCACAGAAAGCATGTGTTTCATTCTTTTAGGCAAAGCACTGGTTATCTACTTGGGATACCAAGAGAGAAGATAAACACCTCTGAGGAGTAGTGCTACATGCAAAGAGCAGTCTATAAGCAAACATTTGGCCCTTGAGTCAACATTTTATTTGTGCTCCAGTAGTTTGGCAAAGTTTAGATTAATAACTTCCAACTATGCAGGATTGCTTTGATGTCTTTGGACCATTAGTGTAACAAGTGTCCACTCTGTCTTATAACGATGGAACTATTTTATTTTTCACTCAAATGAATGTGATCAAGGCCAATAACATGTGGCTGAATTGCAGCATATTTGTTGAAATGACAGCCAGCGTTGATGTTGTGACTAACCTTATCGCAAGGGTGGTAACCTGTTCCTTTGGTTAGCTGCTTGCTGTTATATTTCTAAATTAATGTCAGTCAGTCTCAAGCTGTTGGTTCTTGTCCTTCTGTTAGTGGTTTCTCTAAGCACTCAAATTATGGTTTAAGGCCTTCAGTTGTCTGTATGCATACTGGATAAATTAATATCAATGTCATAATGAAATCAAAATAAAACAATCTTAAGACTTAAAATCAATAGGAATTTCTGTGATTATTACTTCTTATGTGGTGAGTTGTATTGCTGCTGTTTGGCTATATTTTCGTGTTAATTTTACCCAATGTCAAGAGCACCCTTTTTTTAAGGCCACCCTCCTTAGGAAATTAGGGTACTGTGATTGTGCCTGCTGCATATGTAATACTGTCTGACTCCACCCAGTAACTTTGAAGCTGGAGGACACTAGGTGCCTAGATGCTTGGTGAAAAAGCATGTGAGCTGGCTGAGGGGTGGAGATAAGAATCTCCTCTGATGGAAAAACTGGAATGCAAGTTCTTGTGAATACAGGAAAATTTGTTTGGAGGTGTTTTGAGTACTCTGACCTCAGCAAAATCCTTAATACTTATCTACTCCTTACTATGTTTACAGTCTCCAACTCTGAGGATGCCAAATTTCATTTATTTTACTCATGGAACAAGTTCTATGTGTTTGAAGTGGAAGTGTGTGAAAGGGGAGGGAGTTTTGCCAAGTTACTTCTTGATTCTGTAATGTGCTTACTCTCACAGTCTCTCTGTCTCTCAAAAAAACTCCCCAAAACAAAAAGGCTACTCCTTCTGTGGGATGTTGCTGTGAAAAATGTTTTGGTTTAAAGGACACACATCTCTGAAGCAGAACTCTTGTGTGGAAAATATTTTGAATTTGAAGAGTTAAAGGGAAGGAAAAAAGTAGAGCTCCGTAAAGAATGAAGGAGAGGAATTTGAATGCCATAATGCAGGAGGCAAATAATACACTAAATAACATTTGTGCCTGTTTGTTTCAGGCTTTATTTATAGTAAGTAGCTTGAGAGAGAAGTGCATGTAGGAAGTATAGATAATGGTACTATATCTTTACCTCCTCCTTCTGCAGGAGAGGATCTGAATTATGGGAGATGGAGGAGAGAGAAATCTAGCCCTCTTGCGACTCAGTGTTACTTTTTGTAGGATATTGGAATAAACATTGATTATTTCACTCCTGGGAGACTTAAAAAGTGGATTTTGTGTGTGAAAGACTTAGGGAAGAGCCTGTGATACAAAGGATTTTGGAAGACTGCTTGGTTGTCTCTCCTTTTTGAAAGCAGTATTTCTTTATTGATCTAGATACAGTAAAATCGTTACAAGCCCTGGCTGAGCTGTCTGCTTCTTGATGACTTTGTTTATATTTAGGAAGCAGGAGGCTGGTGACTACTGAACTGCTTTGTGTTGTGATGTGTGGTATGTTGTGATGGAAAATTTCCAGAGAAGTGGTTATGGGCAATGTTTATAACTGGCCTGAATACCTTTGGGGTGGGGGTGTTACCAGTGCTGAGAACTTGGGTTTGGATTAGGGTGTATGATGACTTCGATGCAGTTCTCATCTGCCTAATGCTGGGACAAGCAGGTAGTGTATGGTTGTGACTGAAGGCTGATGGGAAAGAAATGTATGAAGTAATGCTAGAAAAATAAAAAAAACCCTAAAACTGAATTTGGAAAACATAGAAGTATAGATGTCAAAGCGGTTTCTAAATAATACCAGGGAACTGGGTCAGAAAATGTCATCTGGTGGTTGAAGTTTGCCAAATGTGTGCAAAGGTAGTTCAAGTGTCTTGAGAAACACATCTGTTCAGACTTACGTCACAAAGCAAATGAGAGGAAGCGTAATTCCAGGCAGAAGATGACAACTCAGTATTGGAAGTTGCTGCTTATGAAGTGTTGCTTGAGACATGACACAGGCAAATTTTTGGGGGGCGAAAGAGGGAGGTAAAAGCTCAATAATGGAAACTGTTGCCTCCTGCAGAAGACCCATCTTCATTTGTGCAGTTCTCAGATTCACAAGGTCTTTGTGTGTCGGATAGAGATTTTTCCAGTCTGCCACCTTTGGGAGGGAAGATAGGTAGGGATGATGTTGTCTCATGAGTCTTTCCATTAGAGGAGGTTTCCCGGGAGATGGTTTGGTGGGTTTGTGTTCCTCCCTCTCCTGAATCCACTTCTTCATCCCCCCAGTACTGTTCACTTACACTACTGAAGTCTAATGTCAGTCTAGTTGTTCCCTAGTAGCAGATGGCTTAGACATCAGCTGGCCCAACAAATTTACAGGTCTCTGCTGCCGTGTGCCATGTCTTTGAGGCCATTCCAGCAAAAAAGTGTATGTTATTTTCATGGGGTAAAAAAAATGGTTGTCAGCTGTGAAACTGCTTACTCCCCTTCTCTGCCTTCTCTTCTCCTACAGACACTGGATGGAAAAAGGGTTGATATTGCTAGTTAATATGTATGTGTCCTTTACTTTATTTTCCTTTGAAAATGGATGGAGCAAAGGAGCAGAACTTGATCTGAATCCATGTCCACAGCAGCGACTTGTGAGGATCTGGCCAAAACACTGACATATAAAGCTGTATTCTGATCTGCAGGCAAGTGTGTTAGCTATCAGAGAAGCATTGCAAAATGAAGATGAATTTCCAGGCCTACTTCTCTCACTTATGCGTGCTTATTTTTGTGTTGGATGTTTCTGTTGATCAGATGAGAGGATATATACATTCCAGAGATGTGGAGTCTGAATGCAAACTGTTATTATTTCGATGAAGTATGCTTATGTGTAAATCCTGCTGTTTATTTTCTTGGGATATACGGGATATAGTAATTTATTGGTAGATTAAATAAAGTGGAGTAACAAAACACAGTTCGCTATGTATGGGATCAGCAGCTGCTTGTTCTTGGCCTTGCTGGGCAATCTCCTGGTTGCGAGGCAAGAAATAATTGTGTGACTTCCCTGGTATATCTATCTCTTCCATCTTCTTTGTACTTAGACTTTATTGCTTTTTATTTTCTTTCTTTCAAACCACATTACTAACAGACATATGACTGTATTTAAAGCTGCTCCTCATGAAAGGATCTAAATGAAAATGATTTCTGTCTACTTTTTAGCTTTCCTGAGACATTCTGCATGTATGATGCCTCATCTGCTGTGTGTCACAATATCACTGACAACCATATATTTGCAGGATCCCATCCACAGTAATCAAGGTTCTGAGTCAATTGACATGTCTTGCTATTTATTTGGAAGGGATAAGAAAAGGAGATTGCAGGCTATGACTAGTTTATTTAAACAAAATGGATTTTCTGTGCACAAAACAATGTCATTTTGATGATATTAAGGCCTAAAGAAATTGTCATTGCCTTGCACCTCTTTCTCTATATATTCTGGAATTTGTTTATCCCTTTTCCCTTCCAGCAAAGCTTTCTACTTTGATGGCAGTTGAGTCGCAGTCCTGCTAGTACTACTTTTGTTCTTTTCAGCTACAGCAATACTTACCAAGTTTGAAAATTCAAGCTTGAGTATTAGAGTTATTTAAATGTGAAATATTGGCAATAATTAATAACTGAAAATAAGAGTGAATGCTGCCGAAAACTTAATGATAAATAATGGAGACAAGGCCACTGACAGAGCACATAGTGCTCTATCACCAATTCCAAGTAACAACTGGAATTATTTGTGTTTGGGCTCTCCCAAGATAGTTACTTAAACTGAATTAAATTTCTTGGTAGGATCCAGGTGTTCACCTTCTTCAGTGCTGAGAAATAAAAGCAACATTAGTAGCTTCAGAAGCTATTCACTGCTGTACCAACCCAGGAAAACCAGTGGCTTACATTATTTTTCCTGCTGCCACATGCTCAGCAGGCCTTTTCTTTGTATGTGAACTTCTTCGTAGTCCGATAGCTCACGTATGCAAAAAGATGTTCTGCCATAAATAGATGTTTGAGGAGTCTTCCTGTTTATTTTAGCAAGAATAAAATGGATTTCTTGTTACCAGTGGATTTTTGCTTGTATGCAATTGTACTCAGCAATGTTTTGTTTTAGTGGATCTTTGTCTTCTTTTTCCTCCACTGAAACTGGACATTCAGACTAGGGCACGGGTTGTGGCCATGGTGATCCTGAAGCTGTACCTGAGGCTGGCTTCATGCTGTTCTTGAACGTGTTTTCTGACTTCTGTCTTGAAAATTCAACACTCTGAAGGAATTTATTTGAGGTCAGTTGCTGTGATTAGTTAGGTCAGATATGCCCTTCAGCTTTGAAATCTGGAATACTTTGTTATCCCAAGTATGTTGCAAGAAGTAGTGCAGAGGCTGGGATGCATATTTTGGTTCACATTATTTTTCTTAAGTTAATACCCTCACAGCTGAAGCATTTTTCCTCACTGTGTTGTTAAGCAGTTTACAGAAAGCAGTCAGAAGGAGAACATACTGAAATTCATATAGAACTTAATCAGTGTTCCCTTGTTTTTATCTCCATCTCTCCATTAACATACATTGACTGTTGCTTTCTGACAGAGAAACAAGATTTTCATATGTTATTTTTTGGAAGTCCTTTTATTAAGTTTGGTTGTTTGGGGGCGCCTTTTTTTTTTGTTTTTTTTTTGTAAACCAGCCACACACATCCCCCCATCCTCCCCATGGGACAGGTTTGTCCAGCCTCTTCTGTATCTTTTGGAATTAGTTGTCCTCTTATTACAACAGTTTCCGGTTTCATTTTAGTTATTTCCTTTTATCCAGTACGGTGACAAAAACTGCATCATAGTCCAAGTACAGGGTCAGTAGCTGTTGGTTAACTCTTAGGCACAGATATAGTTCTTTTATTTCTTCTTTTTTTCCCTGTTTTGTGCCTTTTTTCTTTTATAGCTTAGTCTCAGTGTAATTATCTATATTCAGCATATATCTTTCTTCTGTTTGTCTTGTTCTTAAGCTGGTATTGTTTCCTTGTCCATAGTGACAAGGATGCTACTGAAGTCCTTGCCAGTTGTTGAGGCAGCTGCAGGGGGCATGGGAGTGCAGCTGGGGTGGGAGCTCATGTCCTGAGTGGAGTGGGCAGGGAGAGAAGGGAGCACCTGTGGGCTGGCTGGGGCTGCCGGGGCTGTCAGACACCAGCAGAAGCAATGGAAAGTGTGGTTTGGTGGCTTTCATTTATTTATTGGCCTTCTAAACAGCCAAGCTTATTAAATGATCTCCAACCTGCTCTGCTTTGCTGATGCCAATTACTGATGCAGTTTGACAGTTAAAATAGCAATCTACGCTTGCTCAGAAAAAGTTAGGTTTTTTGCTTATCCATGCGAAGAATGATGCCGGTTCCATTTGTCAGATTCATTATCATTCTTACCATGCCTTGGCTTGTTTAGATGTGGGAAGTCTCTCATGACTGCAGGTTTGGAGAGAATTTTTGTTTTGTTTAAAACAAACAAACAAACAAAACCAAAACACAAAAAGGAAGGGGCAGAAAAAAAAAAGCGCTATGATTTATCTTGGCTCCTCATGCACAGAGAGGAACTAGATAGAAACAGGATGTTTGTTACAGACATCTCCTGCTGACCTTGGGGATGCACAGAATTCCAGAAACTAAAGGACAGCATCTGGAGAAATACTTTAGTTTTTTTATTTAGTTAGTTAGTTATTAGTGTGGTATGGCTCAGTTAAATGTGATGTGTCTGGCCATCATCAAATCATGACAGAAGCTCATAGAAGATGAAGGGGTATGCCTAATTTGCTTACCCTTCAAAAAGGCATGCTGTAGCACTTCAAGACTTTCTCTGTTCAAATCAGTAGGAAAATGGTATTTTTATCTTTGATAGTAAGTTTGCAGTAACTAAGCAGTTAATGAGTTAGACTAAGTACATATTTTTTTTATATCTCAAGAACAGATCTTTTCAGTGATGTGGAGAGAATGCTTAGTCGTGCATTTTATATGGACATTAAGACAATGGGTTCAAGCTATGAGCTTTAATAAAATGATGATAGTCAACAAAATGCTATTTCAAAAGTAAAAAATTTAAGTTACTGTTATGAAAAAAAGTTCTAGCATATTTGAACAAATACTGTCAGGCAACCTGGGACTCTTTTCCTGAAAGTTCTGTCTTCTGCATTAATTTCAGCAAAGCTGTAATTGATGTACTCTGATAGGTTTATTGCCAGTACTAATTATTTCATTTCTCCAGAGGTGGGGTGGAAATGATGTAGATTTTTACACTCGAAGTGATGTTTCATTTTGGTGTCACCAGTTAAGCTTCAGAGAGGACACCTATGTGAATCTATGCTCAGAGAGAGCAGAGCTCATAGATGTATTTAATACTCACTGATGAGCAGGTGAACCCAAGAGCTCATTTTAAGAGGCTGCTGGGGTTTGGTGGTGATGCAAGACCTTGGGACCAGATGTTCTACTATGAGTGGATCCTCATCTTGAAAGCCTGTGTGAATTGGGTTTATTTTGTTGTTAGAGTTTGGAAGAACGCCATGGCTATCTTCATTGCTCAATTTCTATCTTTTGTGAAAAATGTAGAGAGAAGCCCTCTTGGAGAGGAAGGCAAAAAACGGAAAATGTAATTCTTTTTTGTTTTGCCAAAGAACATCGATGGAATGGGAGATATTCAGTGCGAATATATGAATTACTCTGAGTTTGCTTTTTAGCCTTCTTCAAAATTTCAAATGTAGATATTAAATCAGGAAGAAGTTAAACTGAACTTTCATGAGTCGCCAGCTCACTATTTTACCATGGGACCATATAACTTGCACTCATGGTCTGTCAGTAACGGTATGAGCCACTCGGAGAGACAACAACATCCGGAATAAATCCTATGTCATCCACCACAGCCTTTAACTGGGTACAAGATGAAATTCTGCCTGGGGAAAAAAAGGAGACTCAGTCTCTAAGTCCAGGCAGCACTGTTTCCTAAAACTTACTATGCTGGGGGCTGACCAGCTTTGCAGAAAACGACCTGAGGGTCCTGGTGGACATTGAGTTGAACACAAGCCGGCAATGTGCTCTGGCTGCAAAGGTGGCTGATGGTATTCTGGGGGCTGTGTTAGGAGGAGCGTTGCCAGCAGGTCAAGGGAGGTGATCCTTCCCCTCCACTCAGCACTGGTGAGGCCACACCTGCAGTGCTGTGTTCAGTTCTGTGCTCCCCAATACGAGAGAGACATGGACATACTGGAGAAAGTTCAGAGGAGAGCCACTAAGGTGATCAAGGGAGCATCTCTCCGATGAGGAAAGGCTCATAGAGCTGGGATGGTTTATCCTGGAGTAGGCTCAGGGGGTTCTTGTTTGAAGGGAGGGTGTACAGAAGACAGAGCCAAGCTCTTCTCAGTGGTGCCCAGTGACGGGACCAGAGACAGTGGGCACACACTGAAACACAGGAGGTTCCCTCTGAACGTCAGGAAACATGTTTTTACTGTGAGGGTGACCAAGCACTGACACAAGTTGTCCAATAAGGTTGTGGAGTCACCATCTGTGGAGATATTCACAAGCCGTCTGGACAACATACCTATCCTGTGCAACATGATTTAGGTGGCCCTGCTTGAGCAGGTGAGTTGGACCAGATGCCCTCCGGAGCTGCCTTCCAACCTCCACCATTCTGTGATTCATGAACTTTATTGCAGGCTGCTTTCTTTCTGCAATCTGTTTGAAGCTTTTTGCATCACTTCTGTCATGAGCAATGCACTTATTGTTAGTTTTGTCATATATGAACACCAATAATATTTTGAGTGTTGCTGTAAGGAGAGGTGCTTTACTTCATATGTAATTCCACACAGTACATTGCAAATAATTGTGGTCCAAGTTCTATAAAGACTGTAAGAGGTACTGTTTCAAACCACTTGTTTATAAAAGCTTAGAAGAAATCCAAATGTGAAGATTCTCTAGAAACATCTGTAATAAAAAGCTTATATTAGAAGCTCATTCCTATCCACCTCTCATCTGCCAAAGACACCTCTGGAAAAGTCCTTTTGTTTCTTTCCCTTCCCGAACCCCAACACTTTGTACTCCAGAGAAAGCAACACAGCTTATTGCTGGAGTTTGATTTTTTTTCCTCAGAAATCTGTAACTTTGCCTCTTATCTCCTGTTTCCATGAGGAATTAAAAAAAGAGGCTCTAGTGCTGTTTGGTTTTATTAATATGCATAGTATGTGTGTTTAAGCTTCTCCCCTCCCTGCTCTTCCATGAGGTTAGTTGCAAAAGCAAGAGGCTCTGAGGGAGTAACCTATAGATGGAAACCACCTGTATTTATGAACCACTAAAAGAACTACATGCTTCCAACAGAAATAAAGCTTCTTTTGCCTGGAATTATTCCGTCGTAGCAGACTTGTGCAGACATTTTGGGACTCCTGATTGATTTATCTGGAAAGAGGAAACATTTACTGCCAAAAGCACGAGCGCAAAAGTAAGCTTTGTCACATGGAGGAAATTCTGCACCATGTCTTGAGCTTTCCCTTTTTAAAGGACACTAGTAAACTTGGGGGATGGACAGCATTAGAGAAAAGTGAAGAACTTTCTTCATTTTTGTGTCTTGATTAGTAATGTTTTTAGGTGGTAGGGTGGGAGGGGAGATACTGATTTCAACATGTGGTCCTTCCTCCATAAACCTAGGGGAAGGGGGAATATCTCATCACACTTACTACCTGCTGTGTACATTTGTTTTCCTTGGTTTTCTCATTTAGTTATTCTTTATATATGTTTCATTTCAACCTCTTCTTAAATGCACATCACGTGGAGTTGTGTGGAGGAAGTCCAGTGTAGTTGAAACCTCTCAATTCCTGATCTAAAGTGTGGCCTTCAAGTGCTTCTTATGATCAATTGATCTGCTTATGGCCGTGTTCCTGAAATGTTTCCGGTTCTGGAAATGGCATTAGCATTAAGAAATATCATGTGGAAAAAATAGCTGAGGAACCAAAGTCTAACCAGAATTACTCATTTCATCTTATCAGCTGTCAACAGGACTCCTGGTTGTAATTCTGACTTTAACACTTCAGGGTCTAATCCTTGATTTCTAGGAAAGAGTCTGTGAGTTGATGATGATAATAGGGCTGTATTCTTAATTTGAAAAGGCTGTGTTGTACCTATAACGTGTTTTGCTTATGCATAAAGCTGCCGTCAACATCAACAAAACACAGCTGAATGACCTGTATTTTTGAAAGTATGGCATACCTTTATTTCAACTTTCTGCCTAAGATTGGCACATGATCACGTATTTTACCCCTTTTTTTACACAAAGTTTACCCTTTACCCTTTTACTTTACTCCTTTACTTTAAAGGGTAAACTGCCTTATGTTAGCTTGTATTTGTGTGGAATTGTCCCTTATGTGCTCTTATCGTGGAGTAGCTACCATTTTGTAATAGCAGGCAGTGTGCATCCTGCAAACTTGTTCATGGAGCTCTGTCCTGAGCACCAAACTTCTTCAATAGAAGAGTTCAAAAGATTGTGCTCATTATGCTATAAAATGGTACCCTTAGGCTCCTGCTTGATCAGACTTGGGGATGCTTTAAAACTGGGCCATAATTAATTGTGCAGTAAACCAGAATTATTATTAATTTATGTTTTTAAGAGAAGGGTCTAAATTATGTTCACTCTTGCTGTACAGTTTTGGAAAAGAAAAAATATGCATTAATAAACAACATGTCTGTAATTAATTAATGACCCCCTGGAGAGGGTTTGCTCCCAAACTAGCTAATTACTGTGTGAAATACTAAAAAATTAATCCCAAAACACATCATGAAAAATCAGCTGTGGGTTGGTGAATTGTGGTGATTGAAACAGATTTTTCTTTATCTTAATGGCTAGAGTTAACAACCGAGACAAATGATAAAATGCAAAACAAAACTCCAGTGTTCAGGTGCATTTTGACATTTCTAATTAATGAGCTCTGTACTGTGCCACTAAAAATATCATAAAGCTCTCACTAGAATTAATGTGAGCTATAAACCTATTGTTTACTCTGGATTGATTTGAAAAAGAGTATTGATTACTGGTTTTGGTTTTTTTTTGTTTGTCTGGTTTTTTATTATTACTTAGGAAGGTCTAGGCAGGGCCTAAATATTAGAGTCCTCAAATTCATCATTCCATACATTTTCTATTATCCCTCTTTAATCTTCTGTTGTGTCTGTTGTTTTCCTTCCTTTTCAGACAGACTTCTAGATCTCTTGAATTTGATCACAAAAATACATTTCAGAAACCTACTGTTCTGGTAACCCAGATGGGGTCAGCAGTTTAAGTACTTTTTAACAAACAGGTCACTCCGTATTTCTCAGTTGGATTCATATTGTTGGTAATTGAAGTAGATTTTAGTATTTGGTTCCGAAATTCTTAGTAAAGTTTTTGTAAAGTTTGACATGCAGTCTGCTTTATGCGCCGAGAGCCTCGCTGGCTTCCAGGGAATACATGAGCATGTCAAAAATTTGACTACTTGTAGGATCAGAGCCTTGATTTGTAAAATGATACTTAATAAGAAAAACAGGCACAAGCTAGTAATTTTCTTGTTGAAAACGGTGGTTATTGCTCAGGTAAATGTTAACAGCATTGATTGATTGCTGACAAGAGCTGTACAAGTGCTTAACAAGACAATGTACAAATCATGTCATAAATTTTTTTTGTCCCTTGCAAGTGCAGTAGGCATATAAACTAGACTTTCAGATTTCTACTTTTTTGGAAGAAAAAAGTGTGTTACAGAAAACTTGGGAGAGAAAATTAAAATTCTTCCATACTTAAGTTTTTCTTATGAAGTCTCTGTGTAATGCTGCTTCAGCCTAACTGATACCTATTTCTTTTATACTATATAGGTGAAGCTTTGATGTATGCATAGGTACCTCACTGCATCACTTTCCTTCCTGGCTCCTAAATCTTGTTACATTATGCTTTAATATGAACAGATGAACTCTTCTTTAGGCTTCTTCTCAGAAAATGAGTTTTCTAACTCATTCTGCGTAAGTCTTTGACTATATATAGTATGAACAAAATGTCTGATTTTAAGTAAGTGTATATTTAAGAGGTAACCAAGGACATCAGAAATATTCATAGCATGACTTTCAATCTTTAAAAGTAATGAGTTAGAAACACTTACAAATCTGTTTTCAAATATAAGTGAAAATTTGGTATTGACTCTAAGCCTATTCAAACCAATTTTATCTAAAAATGAATGCAAGTACAGAATAAATTAATTGCTGTCTCTAAAATAATGTATTCAAATGACAGATATCCATGTTAGGCAGTTGGGTCTTTACTTGCTCATTTAATCCTGTCTTTGTTATGTGTATTGTATATAAACTTTACCATCTTTACTTGATATAAATTATTTCCCTTATGTTAATCAGAGGGATTTGGGAGGGGAAGCTAGCAGCTGTGTTGCTAGCATATTTTCAGCTTTTATAGCTAATAGACATGCTTCCCTGCTCCTTCTCTGATTTTAACTTGGGGCTTTCAAGGGATTGGGGAGGTGACAGCAGGAGGAGTCAAGGATGTTTCTTCCTTTGCATGCTGTTACAGAAGGGGTCACCACGTGCTTTGCTCTCTCTTTGGTAATCTGTTGAGGTGCCTTCTGGAGTCCCTCTTGGAAAGGCTTTGCTAGAACTGGAGAACCCAAATAGAGCAGTTATGAGGATATGGAACAGCTATGTTGTAAGGAGAAATCCAGGGTTGTTCAGCCTGGAAAAGACCACCGAGGGGGAACATGACAGATATGCAAAACTGTGAATGATGTGGATGAGGTGAGTAAAAAAAAAATAAAATTAATTGGATGGAGAGTAGTTTTCTGTGGAGAGCTTGACTGAATCAATCTCATTGCCTCGTGTTGCTGTCTCTGCCTTCCTGCAGTAAAAGTGTTCCAGGGCTGCTTGTGAAGGTAAAAACCTTCACAAGGCTTGGAGTGGGTGCGGTTTTTTTCCCAAGATTTGGGAGAGCAAAGCATGTCTGGGCATCAGAGCAGATGTTGGAGAAGGGGACAAATGAAAAACATCTGGAGGTGACTCTCACCGGAAGGGTATGTGCACTCCCTCAACAGAAACCCCAGAGCTTATCTATCAAGTGTCAGAGAAAGTGTACCAGGCTGAATGGTTTCATCCAATATTGGCATTCTTTTGTTTGAGTTTTATTGCTCAGAGCTAGGGACAAGTAAAAATCGCAATGGCATGGTAATGTTTCTTAGGGATAATTTTCTTAAACAATACTACTTCTGCTGGCAAAACTCCAGGCATAGTCATAGCTTTGTATTGGCTCATCTTTTGCAGTTCATGATTTATCTTACTAAGATGCCTGGCATAAATGAAGAGAAGAAATAATTATTTTTGCTGAAATGAGTTGTCTCTTAGAAGTCCACCTGCTCTCTAGAACTGCTGGCAAATCCATTGTAGAATAGCCTGGAGCGAAGAAAGGAGAATGAAGGGAAGAACAGTGAAGAAAAACTGGAGTATAGCGAAGGCATCTGGGTGTTTTCAAGGGAGGGGAAGATGTCTTATTACTTACATAGGATTCAAAATGTGACTTCATTCTCTAGAGATTTTACAGACTTCACAAAAACACTAATGAAAAGCAAGTGTTTTATTATGCAGTTGTCTTCTTTCTGCCTTCTTAATAATTCTTAAATACTTAAAAATAACTTACAACTAAAGTGTTTTCCTCCAGCTCCTGTTAACATTGAGTTTCTGTTTCCATTCCTAGTCAGAATAGTTTCACCTTACAACTTGGTTTCCTGTGCAGTATTTTCAAATGGGACCACAGGGACTTGTTGCCTTAATTTGTTTGTATTCTGTTTCCTTCAAGCTTGGATATCTCTGTGGGCATTTTTCTTGTGTATGTGCGCATGTGTTTTTTTGTTTAACACCAGGGAAGAGTTGTGAGTAAAGGCTCCTTTGCTGTAGAAGTGTAATAAGCCTTACTCTTTGAGCTGGGAAATAAACATTTTATCTACCCTTCAAAGTGCTGAGATTTCAGATGCTTTTTTCGTCTGTAACAGGATCAAAACTCTCCTCTATCTTTTTCTTAAAGAAGATCCAGCCCACTGTAGAAGAGCTGATAGCGTTTCAGCATGTGTATCTTACAACCCAGCTAAGTTTTGTGATCACCAGATAATATTCGATCTTACAGAGATGAGGAGGCAGATCTGGTTCTGAAAAATCCTTTCTTAATGGCAACTGTCCTGAAACCATTATGCTTCTGCAGAAAAGTGGAAAATTTTGCCCAGCCTAATTTTCTGTATTTTTCTGTTTCTTGACTTGAGACATAATAATGCCTTATATTTAATAAAGATTATGTATAAATTTTGACCTCTTTCTTAGTGTTATGTTTATAGTCTAGATTTCAAAATAATTTATGTACAAGAGTTCAATTATCTTGCTTGTAACTCTCACAGTAATATACCACAGGCTATTGTATATGTCAATTTAGTATTTGTACTATGTATGTCTAATTTTGTGGGATCACTTTCACTTCCTTTTCTCTTTATTTTGGTTCTTATGCTTCAGAGTACTGCTTGTCTCAAATTAGGTTTTTTTTTTTTTTTTTTTGCAAATAGGAGTATTAGTTTTTATTTTCACTCCGTAGTGTTAGAGTTTTTGCAGTGTTGGTGCTGTTTGCACTGCTACTGTTAGGGGTCTGGCAGCCCAGCCATTAATTTCAGCATTTGCATGAATTTGTAAGTATGCAATAAAATAGCTCTGTGTAGGAAAGTTGCATACAAAAATTTCATCTGAAAGGAAATAATAAAATAATTTAGGTTGGAAGGAACCTCAGTAGGTCATTTTGTCTAGTCTCCCAATTCAATAATATAGAAAAATCTGATAGAAAATACTTAGAAAACAAAGGAGGCTGGAGGGGTTGTAGTTCTGCTCTGAATTTAGAGAAATATAGAAGCCCAAAATACAGGCAAAGATCTGCTTTATAAGAGATTTTTTTTTATTTATTTTTTTTTTTCCTCTTCCTTCTTCCCCCCAAAAAAGGGCAGCAGGGGTGGGGGAAGAATAGGATGTAGATTTCTGTTTACGTGCAACCTTTTTCCACAAAAATGTTGTCCTTTACAGTTGTTGCCCATATTTCCCTACCACTGGAGCAGAATTATAGTTACAATGTTATTGGGAAGAAGTAGTAGACTTGCTCTGTTTTGTCTCTGGTTGTTTAATTACTACAATTTATTTAAAGTACTTGCAGCACTTCCTATAGGTGCTTTGCACAACAGCTTTCATTCACAGAGATATGTTTCTCAGTAAACAGGGGATCTGAACTCTAAAAGATGGGGATCCTGAAGGTACTTTACAATACAGAATCTCTTCTTATTCGTAAGTATGCCCACAGTACCTTGCAGTTACGCGTAAAACACTTCATTTTCATATTTGTTTTTTGAGAATATAGTATTTCTGCTATTTAATTTCAGCAAATTATGAGTGTTTAAACTAGTGTAGAATATGAACTGTTGTCTGTAACAGACATGTATTTTTCAGCAGCATAATAACTTCACATTGCAAATGTAATTGCATTATAGCTTTTTAGAGGAGACCTTACGTGGTGGGTTTACCCCAGGCAGCAGCTAAGCATCCACCAACTGCTTGATCGCTCCCTCTTCCAGTGTGATGGGGGAGAGAATTGGAAGAGCAAAAGTGAGAAAAACTCATGAGTTGAGATAAAGACAGTTTAATAAGTAAAGGGAAGAAAAGAAAAAAACCAAGCGATGCGAAGACAATCACTTAACATCTCCCACAGGTAGAGTGATGCCCAACCAGTCTCTGAGCAATGACTGCCTTGGAAAGATGAAACCCCCAGTTTTTATTGCTGAGCATGATGTTATGTGTCCCAGAATATCCCTGTGGTCATTTGAGGTCAACTGTCCTGGCTGTGTCCCCTCCCAACCTCTTGCCCACCCTCAGCCTGCTCATCGTGGGGGCAGCCTGGGCAGCAGAGAAGGTCTTGAGGCTGTGCAAGCACTGCTGAGCCGCAGCTGAAACATCAGTGTGTTACCAACACTGTTTTGGTCACGAATGCAAACAACAGCACCATATGGGCTGCTATGAAGAAAATTAACTCCATCCAGCCAGAGGCAGCATGCCTTACCTTGTTGTCTAGTTTAGGTTGCTACAAACAGCAGCACATAATGCTTTGGAAGGGCATTAACCTTGACTATGCAGGACTCTGGAGGCTGGAGTTCCTGCTCTGACAGCTCTAGGGGCACCACGCTTCCCAGAACAGCTGGGTTTTATGAAGGAAATGTTTTCTGCCATTAATGTCAAGTGGATAATGATATCAAATGGTGTTAACTGTCTGGTGGCACCTGAAAACTTCTGATAATAGCTGCTGTTTCTTAATATATTTTATATTACATTTGAAAGGAAAAGGGTATAACTTTACTAATGTCAATACAGATGTTGTGTGTATGAATTTTTGTATTCTGATCACACTTCTATAGTGAGTTTCATGGTGTGACTTGGAAGTTTCTTGGACATTAACTTTGTGTACCTTTCTTTGTTGTCATCAGTGCTATGTGGTAACTTACTCTAAATCTTTGTGGGGTTTCCTTGCTGGGAGAGGACAGTCTGGAGCTCTGAATGAAAGGTCTCAGGACACTGAAAACATCCAGAAACAGCATTCTAGTTCCCTCTCATTTGTTTAGCAAAGCCACATTGTCCTGGGCCTCTGTAGTTGTTTACAGATCAAAAGAGAAACAGTTGACCCATTCACGCTTTCAGGCATAATGGTATCTCATGTCTGTACTCTCCTATCTGCCTGTTTTCCCAGTAGGTTCTCATGTGCTGAAGGACTTGCATCCAGGAGAGAATATTAGAGAACATGGAGTCTCGCATACAGCCATTGGTGTGGAGACTGTGGTAAAAAGGAAAAGAAAGTATATTGTGTAGAAACATCTGTCAGAGGCATAGAAAAAGAAGGGCAACTGGAACTGGAAGTGAGTACACCCCATCTTTTATGAGTGTAAGTGTTGGGGAGAGAATGAGGAAGGCCACAGATGTTTTCAGATACCTGTTGAAGGATCAGGATCCTTACAAGCTGGGTTAGAGGGGTTAATGATAGTCAAATGGGCAAGCAGAGACTTGAAGAGTCATTTGGAGAGACAGACTGCTTTGACTTCAGACAATGAACTGAAATAGAAGGAGATGAAGTAGTTTAAACGGAACCTAGATTTGATCTGCTCTACTGAAATATCATCTGTTTCTTGAAAATAAGTCTTTCAGATGAAATGAACCAGAATTTTACCCCAAGGTAAAAAGTGGGAAAAGGAGAGGAAGTTAGAAGTGGTTCTGTGAATACCCATAAAAAATATCTTGGAAAGTGATTAAGCACTTCCGAAATGTCATTTGATCTTGGAGTGGGGTATTTGACATGAAGCTCTGAATGTGGCATAACAACATCAACACTCCAACTGGCAGGATGAATGACGTCTTGAATTGTTTTAACTTTGGGAGTCGTCTTGTTTGGGAGCTGCTGTTGGCAAGAGACAAATTTCTGTTCAGCGCACTAGGAAGAAGAGCAGGAATTGGTGTGTCTTTATATAGCATCTCATTTCACATACATTTCAGCATTTACTATTCAAATAATAGTGAAGTGAAAAATAGCTCCTATTAATTAATGAAAAAGAAATGTTGACTGTACTTGAAGGACCTTTGCCCAGAAGGAAATTGAAACAAATTTTAAAACATGCACAAATAATCAGAAATCCATGTGTTAAAGCTGCATGTAAGCCATTGTAGCAGGGCTGGTTTTGTATGGTTGTTGGCATCTTTATTCAGTAATGTGTAGATTGTACCGGTGTGAGTAGGCATCCAAATGAGTTAATGTTGGGGTACATAAGGATACTGAGGGGGGAAAAAGGCAACTTGTCTCTTAGAAATTAAATCTAAACCGATGTGAAGCTTTCTAATAGGGCAGGAAAGGCTGACTTCCCTTTCAAGATCAAAACAAAAGTTGAGAAGGGCACGTGTATTAGTGGTTTCCCAGCAGTTTCAGTGTTCAGTATTGTAGAAGAAGGTCTTCATAGACAAAGAGCTGGAAAAGTTTATCAGTTTAAAAAATGTGATGTGAGGAAGGAGTTAACTAACTTATTGTGGGTAAGTTAGTATAGGAATGTAGGCTGTAAATGACATCATCAATTTGACTGATCATCAATGCTGTCTATGTTCTTGTAGCAGATCATTTTGTCAATATAAATAGAAAATGCTTTCATTAGTTTTTTGTAGGTAAGATGCAGGCAAAAGGGAGTGACAATGTGTCACTTCTCCAGTCTCATTTGCTACTGGTTGTGGTCCTGAGAGCTTGTCTCTGGTAGATCTGGTGAGGGAAGGTAGTGAATTTGGGTTTCTGAACTCTTTCTTGCTTAAAGTGCTTCATGCAGAGGGATATTTTTCTATTTTAGTCCCACCAGTAGCTTTTGTATACAGAAAGCAAGAAATGGGAAGGAAAGGAACTAAATAGTTACAAAACAGAGATTTTTAAAGTGATACTTAAAATTCTTCTTGAAATATTTACTGTTTCTTTTCTCATAGGTTTTACATAGCAGTCTTATGGATAAACAGTGCTGCTTTAATATTTTTGTGACTGGGTTTCCAAGTTTTTTCTGGTTGTGTTCTAAACATGAATTTTCTTGTCCAATGTTTTTTGTTTACTAATATCTCTCTAGTGTTTTTTTGTTTTGTTGTTCTTTAATTAAGGGATACAAGTGATTTTGTGAATTGTCGTACTTTAAAAATACGAGATGAAACCAAAGCTTCCTAAGGTTTTGTAGAGGATATGCCAGTGAAATGGATGGATAGTCTTCTATCCTTTGAACACAAATAGCCATCTTTTTTAAACTGGGGAGGCATATGGGAACACTTTTCTGTCACTGGAAAGTACACAGAATATAGTGGCTTTGTATTTTTGAGGGCAGTAGGGGTAGGACAGAGCCTTGCTGAGTGGAAGTGGGAGTCCCAAAATGTTTCTTTTTCTTTCTTCCCCCAGCTCTTCTTCTGGCGAATGCCAGCCATCTGAAACGAACTCTGAAATGAACATGCTCAGAAAGTAAAACATTTGCTGAAGTAGTGCTGCAGACTGTACAAATACACTCTACATGAAGGAAGGATGCCAGAGAAAATCTATGATTGAGGATATGTACTATCACTTCTTTCAGTTTTGTAGCGTTACCAACACCCTTCTAAGTTGTATGAATGCTTTATTTTTTGATGTAAAGACTGTTTTGTGTTACTAAGGAGTAATGCATGGGAAGGAGGAGCAGCAAGACACTATCATTTATTTCATAGAATCATAGAATCATTTGGGCTGGAAGGGACCTTTAGAGGTCATCTAGTCCAACCCCCCTGCGGTGAGCAGGGACATCTCCAACTAGATAAGGTTGCTCAGAGCCCCATCCAGCCTGACCTTGAATGCCTCCAGGGATGGGGTTTCCACCACCTCTCTAGGCAACCTGTTCCAGTGCTACACCACCCTCTTCATAAAAAATTTTTTCCTTATGTCAAGTCTAAATCTACCTTCTTTTAGTTTAAAACCATTACCCCTTGTCCTGTCACAGCAGACCCTGCTAAAAAGTCTGTCCCCATCTCTCATGTAGGCCCCCTTCAGGTATTGGAAGGCCGCAATGAGGTCACCTCGAAACCTCCTCTTCTCCAGGCTGAACAACCCCAACTCTCTCAGCCTGTCTTCATAGGAGAGGTGCTCCAGCCCTCAAATAATTTTCTTTGCCCTCCTCTGGACCTTCTCCAACAGGTCGATGTCTTTCCTGTGCTGAGGGCTCCAGAGCTGGATTCAATACTCCAGGTGGGGTCTCACCAGAGTGGAATAGAGGGGCAGAATTACCTCCCTCGACCTGCTGGCCACACTTCTCTTGATGCAGCCCAGGATGCGGTTGGCCTTCTGGGCTGCGAGTGCACATTGCTGACTCATCTCTAGCCTGTCATCCACCATTTCTCCCATCAGTGAGCAATACTTTGAGGCAGCGGCTCTCAGCATGTTGGAAAACAAATAGCAAAAAGCTACCTTTCCAGCACAGAAGGCAGAAAGTA
>NW_009635497.1:0-4929 GCF_000690535.1 Cariama cristata | reverse complement strand
ACGACGGCAGCGCCTGCCTGGGGGGCTCCGGTCAGCGCTTACCCGCTTCGCCCCTGGGGCTCTCCTCTCGGCGCGGGGCAGGCCCTGGTTCCCTCACAGTCTCCTGCTGCTCCTGGCGTCCCGCAGGTCGCTGCTCTGGCACCTTCTCCGCAGCTGGTGGCAGCGGTAAGTCACAGAGGAGGGATGCCAGCCCTGATGGATGGGTGCACAGGGTGGAAAACTTGGTATTTGCCTACTCTGTCTCTTTGGTTTCTCTTGACAGCCCCAGTCCATCGCTCCTGATCCCCCCTCCATCTCCATTTCCTCCTTCCACAGGCCTGTCGTCTCCCTGGGGTCCCAGCAGCCTAGCCATGGCTCCGCGAGGCAGTTTCTCAGGGTTACGGTGGTGTGCAGCAGTCCGAAAGCAAACCTTGGCCAGCTAAGCACCCTCTTAACCCACGTCATCCTGTTTGCTTTCCCCCAGCCTGCGGTTTTAAAGACTACTTTGCTCCCACAGTTCGCTGAGGCTTCCTTGCTCTTGGATTTTCTTCCAGCTTTCTCTTCTGGCTGCCTCCACGAACCTCCTCTTCACCAAGTCCTGCGGGCTGTTTTCCTTTCCAACAGCAGCTGCTCATTTCTCTGCTCTCCCCAGCAGTGCTTTTTGCGCTGAAGGGTGGAGTTGACTGATCTCCTTTGTGCTTGCCTTTATTTTTCTGTCCTGCAGTTACACCTTTTCTGCCAAGTGAGTTAGACGGAGTCCGGAACAAAACCAGTGCTTGGCCGTAGTCCTGTGTTCTTGCTTAAGATAGCTGTGTGTCTCTAGCACTTCTTCTAGGCTGCCACAACACAAGCTATTCGGTGCTATCTCTTGGCATTCGTCACCTGGGTGCCACCAATAACCAAACTGCTTTGTGAATTCCTGTCCTTTCTGGCAAAGTTGCCTTCCTCGTAGTAAGGAACCTGGCGATGGCCAGGGTGCCTTGACAGGCAGAGAACGGAGTCACTGTGAATGCTGAGCAGCTGAAGATGTCTCCAAGGAAATGAGAGAGGAAGTGATATTTACTGCAGCACCCCTGGGAACTGCTCACCACCTGCTCCAGCTAAGGTTGACATCCTATACTGGGACAGTCAAGCTCCTGTGGCTAGTTTTTGTTTTGGTAGTTGTTTTTTTTTCAATTGGCTCACCAACTCTAACTGCTTCTACACAATAGTATCACCATAAAAATATATTTAAGACTTAACCTTTCTATGACTACATGAACTAGAAGAAAGTGGAAAGAAGCATTTTGGAAGTAGAGTCTCAGTAACATTGATCGGTTGGTGTTAAAGACAGGGTTGCTGTGAGGCTGCTGTCTTCAGATGTAGTGTTGGCACAGAATCTGGGTTGAGGGAGGGTAAAATTTCAATGCTGTCATCTGCCTTGCTAACTTGTGAGGAAGGAACATTGTTGTGTCTTTTTAGATAACTTGGAGAATAAATACTGCTCTGCTGGTGTTGAACTGGGCCAGAAACTGCAATTAAGCCCCACCGTTACTTGATTATTGTTGGATGAGGGAAGTGCTTTTGTGTGTGTGTGTGGTGGGGACTAGCCCAGAATGCAGAAATGCTGTGGGTGAAAACATGTTGCTGGCTAGGAGTTTCTGAGCCTCTACATGAGCTAGTGTGTCATGTTTCCCTCTAGTGGACTGCTCATAAATACGGTGGAAACCTGTTCCTACAAAAAGCAATTACCAGGAGTTCAAGGAGAAATTACTTTCTGATTAAGAGGTTGGGGGTTCTGTCTAATACCCCACACAAGCCTGCATACGTAACAATGAGGTGGTGTAGGGTTTTATTATAACTTGTGGTAACTAGAGCTGGGAGAAAACAGAAGCATGTGAGATCAAAAAGCAGAGGCAATGTGTTATCAAACCTAGCTGACCATTGTACTCCTGATACTTTTTGAGTTGCGGTTCACTCTTCCCATGGGAAGACTGGGATCAGCTAGGAGACCATTTTCTCTTATGTGCAGCAAGAGAAGAGAAATCTCTGTAGTTTGGGGCCTACTTACGAGAAAGTGGAGAGGTGTCTATTTTTTCACTTGGCTTCCCACAGGTGAGGACACCAGTAGGTGATTCACTGCATCTTTGTTTCAGTCGTTCCATTCACTTGGCCTTTGTTCCCTCTGTAACATCATCCTTCCAGCTGAAGGAGGATCTGTTGTTCTCTAAAAAAGGATTTTCTCCTCTGTTCATCTGCACAGGTCATCTTGACTAATAACATTCACAACTTCTAAACCGAGCATCACTAAATTGAGAGCCAATGATGGTTTTCCAGTAGTGAACAAGTAAACAAACCTTTCAAACCTGCATCAAATCATTTGTTCAGCATGGAAGTGTGCAACAGTTAAAGATGTTGGTGTTGTGTTTTTACAGCACATTGATACTTAATACCAGTACATCTACCAAAACATGAAGACTAAAACCAAAGGAAAGAAGCAGAGGCATACTGTTGACAAAGAAGCATTTTCTGAGGAGTCAGCAATGAGAAAAAAAGAACTGGTGAAAGGCTTGCGACACAAAGAAAGAAGGAATGGGGGAAACAAGGAGAGTGGCAAGATTGCTACAGCCAGAGCCAAGCATCCTTGGGGCAGTAAGGACAGGCACATGAGGAGACTCGAAAGCAACGAACGGGAGAGGCAGAGAATGCACAAGCTCAACAACGCGTTCCAGGCTTTGCGGGAGGTGATCCCTCATGTGAGAGCTGAGAATAAACTTTCCAAAATAGAGACTCTCACACTGGCCAAAAATTACATTAAATCGTTGACCTCCATTATACTCAATATGTCCAACGGACACTTTCCAGCAGCAGAAGGCGTGGGGGGAGCCTGGGGGTCCAAATTGTACCAGTATTACCAACAACAACATGGGGATGATGATCATGAGGAACATGTACAAAAATATTCCACATAGATTCATAGCTTTAGCCAAAACACCTACAGTTAGTTACTACTGTCATTCTTTTTCTATCTATCTTGCATGCTAATACATGTCAGTACATAGAGGTTCTAAGAGATTATTTTTGCCTCCAACTATCCCCTATTTTTTCTTAAAAAGACAAACAGGTAACACTCATGGCTGTAGCTTATATGGCATATGAAAAATTACCTTAAATTATAAGAATTTTTCAGAGCTTAATGGATATATTTGTGTGATGCATCAGGGTCTGGAAACCTACCCTGTAACACTGTAGTTGACTTGGAAGAGAAGATTTAGTAACTTCTGAAAATTACCCTCCCTGGAAGGGTTGTGAGTTGATCATTTAAGGCCCACGTCACCTGAGTTCACTAGAGCTTGTTGAGAATCTTGGCTGTAGTGCTGTTCACCAACCTTTCAGTGACTCTGTTCTTATCTATCCCACTATGGAGGAAATTAAAATTGATGACAACGTTAGACTAACTTGATGGGTGAAGTGGCATGTATGGGAAATTGGCCACCAAATCTGAGTATTTACCTTGAGTGTTTTGGTTCTGTTTGGATGATTTTTGAACCTTGCAAAGCATAAAAACTTTTAAAGTACTTGTTAATGTAAACATCTACAAAGCTTTCTTAGATTGTAAGCTCTCTAGAGTAAGGACGTTTTCTGGTCTCTGTTTCCAGAGCATCCAGCCTCATGGAGTTTTTCTTTAGTGAGTCTCTGGGTGCCATTGTAATACAAATAATAAATAAGGGACAAATGACTTATTTTTGCCAAAACTATGATAAAAATACTTTAGTATAGTCATAAGTTAGACAATGATCTATCCAATTACAAGTTACTTGCTAATGAAGCCTGTAATGTGATCAGGATTCCTTTTGGGTTAGTGCTAGATTCTGGTATTGTAAAGCACAATAAATGAAGCAGGAACTCTTCAAAAGGGAAAATGAGCTTTGCTTCCCCCCCCCAATTTCCCATCTTAAAAGTTTTGTGTCACTGAGGAACTCTCATTTCCTCTTGTATTCTCACACCTGAAGAACAAGCTGAGGTGCCCTCAGTTGGGAGCGTGCTGCCTGTGGAACCCCTGTGTTAAAGCTCTGCGGCCCCACAGCCCCCAAGTGCTGTGCTGGCAGGGCAGCTCCTGCTCCATGGTGTGGGTAGCGAAGGTAGAATCTGGCATTTCACACGCCGGTAGGATTGGTGATGGTATGTGGCCTGGTCCTTCTCCCTGCAAAGCAGGGCTATCCAAGGAGGAAGGGTGCCTGAGGAAGGATTTATCGGATCCATCACAGCAGGGTTACACTGCAGTGCCTCGTTTGTAACTTGCTATTTATTTTGCTCCAGCAGGGCTGATAGTGTGATGATTTCTTTTGGAGTAAAAGGTAAGGTTTCCCCGACAGGCTGGTAAGGGATGTTGAATTATTTTTCTCCACCATAGCAATCCACAGCTATGATATAGAGCAACGTGATGTTTTATATGTGAGGTTGCCTTCCTGGGGAGAGAAATTATTTGGATCCTGCCTCAATTTGGGATTTTCTTGTTTCTGAAGTGTTTTCACACTGAAATAGTTGTGGTTAGCCCTCCTAGTACTCAGGTGTTAATGCACGTACTGCCAGTCTCTTACAGATTTCCCTTGCTGTGGCAGTGCTGTATCTTACTCCCTTCAACAGCTGCTCCTTACTGGTGAAGCCCTTACTGTATTTATAGGTTGACTGATTATAATGGGAGGCGTTTTCTGTCAGTTGTTCGGCTTACAGCATCTCTTCAGGGACGAGCGCTGGGTGTTACTGGGTTGTTCCTCACCATGAAGGTCAATGCAAACAGGACCTGACGGACTGTTGGTAACAACAGGCGGACCTGTACGTGGCGGGCTGGGAGAGGTGTACTGTAGCACGACGGGCTGTGCGCAGTGGCCTTGCCCTGCCGGGGCTCCCCGGAGGTTGGGGAGATGACCCAGACCCCGGTGCGGGACCGGGGAGGCGAACGGCGACCCG
>NW_009635496.1:10503-11372 GCF_000690535.1 Cariama cristata | reverse complement strand
CTTCTATGATGGGGTTACAGTGTTGATGGACAAGGGAAGGGCAACTGATGACATCTATCTGGACTTCTGCAAAGCATTTGACACTGTCTCACACGACATCCTTGTCTCTAAATTGGAGAGACATTGATTTGATGGATGAGCAGTCAGTGGATAAGCAATTGGCTGGATGGTCACACTTAAAGACTTGCAGTCTATGCCTCAGTATCCAAATGGACACCGGTGACAAGTGACGTTACTTAGGGGTTGGTATTGGGACTGGCTCTGTTTGCCATCTTTGTCAGCGACATGGACAGTGGGACTGAGTGCACCCTCAGCTAGTTTGCTGACAACACCAAGCTGTGTGTTGTGGTCAACACGCTGGAGGGAAGGAATGCCATCCAGAGGGACCTGGACAGGCTGGAGAGGTGGGCCTGTGCAAAACTCATGAAGTCCAACAAGGCCAAGTTGAAGGTCCTGCACCTGGATTGGGGCAATCCCAAGCACAAATACAGGCTGGTGGAGAAGGGATTGAGAGCAGCCCTGAGGAGAAGGACTTGGAGGTGCTGGTTGACATGAAGCTCAACATGACCCAACAATGTGCGCTGGCGGCCCAGAAAGCAAATCCTATCTGAGGCTGTATCAAAAGAAGCATGACCAGCAGGTCAAGGGAGGTGATTCTCGCCCTCTACTCTGCTCTCGTGAGACCCCACCTGTAGTACTGCCTTCACCTCTGGGGCCTCCAATACAAGAGGGACATGGACCTGTTGGAGAGAGTTCAGAAGAGGGTCATGAAGATGATCCAAGGGCTGGAGCACCTCTCCTGTGAAGACAGGTTGAGAGAGTTGGGATTATTCAGCCTGAAGAAGCGAAGGCTCTGGGGAGACCTTCAA
>NW_009635496.1:0-10301 GCF_000690535.1 Cariama cristata | reverse complement strand
AGGTGGTGTGGGTCTCTGAGCAATCTGATCAAGTTGAAGATGTCCCTGCCCATGGCAGGGGGGTTGAACTAGATGACCTTTAAAGGTCCCTTCCAACCAAACCATTCTATGATTCTATGAATTTATGAATCACTGCACTGTGTGCTCTCCACCAAATACATTAAAATTTTACTTCTTTACTTGGTCCCTGATGTTTTCTGGGCAGAATATCAATTTCTGCTTTATTTAGCTTTTGTCATACTGCTGCTGCTGCTTTTTCCCACCTTCTCAGGGAAAGTTCCTCCAATGAGAATATCTTCTATATATTGGTACAATTTCACATCTTGTGGGACTAAGACTGTCTGTAAAAATTCAGCAAGTGCAGAATGAGCAATTGTGGTTGAATATTTATACCCTTGTGGGAGTCTATTAAAGGTATATTTCATTCCCTCCAAAGTGAAAGCAAACTTCTCTTTATCCTCCTCCTTCAAGGGAACCATAAAGAACGTACCTTATTCATCTAGCGTCACCACCCATGGGTGTGCAGGTACTTGCGAAGTAGTTGTTCGGTGTGCAGTGTTTGGTACAGCAGCTGTTAGTGGGTGCTGTATTAGCGTTCAGGTGCTGATAATCAATTGTTAAATACCACCTCCTGTCTGGCTTCCAAACTGGCCAGACAGGTGAGTTATATGGGGAGTGGATTCTGGAGATAATTTGTCATTTTTCCAAATCAGTTATGACTTCAGAAATTCCGTTTTGTTCTGCAGCAGAAATCGGATATTGTGGTATGTCAGTAATTTTTTGAATCAGAGAGTGCAGGGACTGTGCGAAGCACATACACTGTAGCCTCCCTGTTTTTAACCAGGTTGGGATTGATGTTTGAGCTGAAGGACTACACACTGCTATTTCACAAGTGCCAGGTTCATCCGTTTAAAACATTGAAACCTAAAATATTTTCATTACAATCTTTAATTGCAAAGCAAGTAGTCAGCATGTGCTTCTCGCCAGGGAGCCGTAAATTGACCTGGCAATTTGACACAAAACACTTGCTCCATTATCGCATACCCAGGTTCTCGGCATCTTCTTGTCTTAGTGTTGAAATTTGTGCTCCCCATATCTATTAAAAACTTCACCAATCGTCCTTGAGGAAAAACTGGAATTAAAATGTATGGGTCATCATCGCTGATCCACTGATAAGCCTCCATTTTCCAGACAGGCAGACTCAATTGCTTTCCAGACATTACTCAGTTTTTGACTTCATGCCCTGCAACTCCTCGGTAAGGGAGATAAAGGAATTGTCTCCCTTTCTAGGGACCAATGCTGAAGGAGTTGAAATATGCTCCTTCCTGTCATTGTTATCTCATTTCTGGAATGCTTCAATCAGACTCAAAATAATGCCAGTAGGCTGACCTAGAATCAGAGCCCTAGGAATATCTAGAGCAATGGCTTCCTGATTATGTCAATTATCACAAGCCCATTCTTCTAAGAAGTTGGGACTCAGATTCACTCCATGCCTCCATAAATAATCGGTGATACTACTTGCCATCCTGCCGACTACAGCAATTTGTCACAGGTGGAGTCATGTCCTTCACTCGTAAGAGAGAAGCAACAATATAGTTTATGGATATAACAAAGTTCAATGACAGATGTGACAGTGGTTTAACAAGATTCAATGGCAAGGTACACTTGATTATTTACTGCATAGGGGACAGGGTCAGACAAAACTGTCAGGGAGACCCTCCCATTCAATCATGAGGTTCAGAAAGGACCTCCTTGCATTCTAAACTCCCTCTCAGGAGTCTAGGTGCAGCTGGAACCAGACTTAGTCCCAGACTTGGTCAACGGTTTATGTCTAAAGGACTATATATGTGCAGTCAATCCTTTATATCACTTAGCTAAGATTTCAAAGTCTAGCATGCTATTAATCACTTACCGACAATCTGTTGCAGCAAGGAATCTCTCAGTCTTGAGGAGTAACCCTGAGAGTCATCCCTATTGAAAGTCAGATCCTGGAATGCAGCCCCCTGCCATGCAGGAGAGCTCAATGGGCCCTGGGCTGTCCACTATTTACAGAGTGAGATGATTGACTTTTAGCCATATTTGCACACCAGCAAGATGTCTGGGTCACTGTTCCAGACAGCCTTTGGCTACTATGTTTCCATCCATTCCCCAAAGTCTTGAGTAAGCTAGATGCAGCCATCACAAGCTCCTCTGGTGGTTATGACTTAAGAGTAGCAGGGAGGGAAGCACACCACCATGTGGTTACAGGATCTAGAATTCACAAAACCCAGGATGTCAGATTTTCCTTTTTTTTTTTTTTTTTTTTCCTGAAAAGCTTCCTTAACAGTACCTAATTTTGAGAAAGTACTGAGAGTTCTTACTCTTGAAGCTGGGTCCTGTTGTGGTGCTTAGAGCTATGTACCTAAAAGCAGTAGTCAGGCGGGAGTTTTTCAGATCTTTTCTAAAATCATCTAGGAAAAAAATTACTCCTCTGTATTGCAATAGCAGCCAACAGGTAGTAAATTTTATGCGGGCACAAAGAAAGACACAGTTCCTGCCTCAACAGACTTGCCAGTTTTTAGTGTGAGAAGGCCCCTCGATTACTTAGGATAGTAACCCTGTGCCCTTTCTCTGTCTGTGCAGTTACACGTTTTCAGAGGTCTTCACTCATGTTAGGAGTCCAGTCAAAACTGTTCTGTCTCATGCATCATTAAGCCTTGTGTGGAAGCTGCTACCTTTCTACAAAGCCATCCTATGCAGTGCAGTGCAGTGCAGAGCCATCACAGTAGGCATAGTTGTAGAGATGGCATTGAGGTCCTAACTCGTGCCTGCAGACCCCCAGTCACTAGCATGAGTGAGAAGGAAAAAAACAGCTTGACTATCCAGCGCAGTCTCTGAGTGCTGGGTCTCTAGGAAGAGGGGAGGAAAAGGTAATCTTCTACTGATGTTCCTGTAACATGAAGGCCTTGCGATCTTTGCTGATCCGTTTGACACTCTTATTTTCCAGCTTTTATATGAGCACAGACATTTCAGAGAGTTTAAACACTGTCCTCTCAGATAACTTTTCTTCCAACCTGTCCCAATATGAGCCTTGAAGGAGGAGATTTTTCCCTCCAGGAAAGGAATAATGGTGTCATCTCTGCTGTCCTTGTTGACCCCACAAGACTAGAACAGCTTTTATCAGTAGCTGCTCCTCCATGGGAGACCATCTCAGTTCATCACGGAGAGAAAATTAAAAGCCTGGACACTCATTTGTTTTGGTCTGCTGTTCTTTGCCCTTTCCATGGATCAGCATGGCACAGTTGCAATGTGTCTCTAATAAGCTTCAAATGCTGTACATAAGCGTGGTGTAGTGTTTAAAAGCATTTGGAGCTCTGTACTTGCAGTGAATGATGTGTAAAGGCAGAATGATACTTCTCTTTGGCAGGAGAGGATGACATAGGAAGGACTGAGCTAGGTCCTGAGGACTTGACCAAACTGCCTCTGTATCGACTCCCGTGACTTCTTGGAATATCTTCCCAAAAGGGAACCCAGTTCTGAACTGAAGGTTTCAGCAGTTTTAATAATTACTTCTCCTCTTTATAATATCACAGTGCAGTTAAATTGTTCTTAAAAAAAATCAGTCATAAATCTCATCGGATCAGAATGACCTTTACGCTTGTGCTGGTGATCTTTTTCAGTGGGAGGAGTTGGAAGAAATTTTTCTAGGTAGTGTGAATATATGAAAAAAAAATTATGTTTTATGGGATAGGATATTTCTAATGAACACACCACAGTTCTAGCAATAATATGACCCTTTATTTAAATATTTGATTATTTCATAGTACAGATGACATTGAATACACAAAGTCAATATTCTGAATGAGGCATGACAATCAATACTTTGAGGATCAAAGGGGTTTATAAAATAAGTCAATATTAGGTCTTAGGTCTGCCTAAGAGGTTGTGATCTGGTTGCATGAAATGCTACTCCTTATGAAAAAAAGAAATATAAAAGCAAGGTTTAAAGTGTATGAAAAATAATTGAGAAAGTAGCAAGCATAATCAATTCTTTAATAAAGTTCATTGACCTCAATATGGATTTAGTATGATATATTCAATTATTGATTTTATGCTTTCACAGCAGTTCTTCATAATGTGAAACAACCCCTCCACTGGGTCACGCAGTAGTGGAATACCACACTTGTCACTCCTTTCTTCTGCTCACTCAGCCATGCTTAGCATACGCGTGGCTCAGTGTATGGAGTGTGTATACCATGCCATCTTTTATACCTGTGATTTAGCAGAGTGAGTGGCAGCTCTCTTGAATTCAAGCTGTGTAACTGACAGCTTTACTTCAGAAGGTGACACTTACTTCGTCTGATTTCTTTTGTAGCTATGTCTTTGAGGTTGTATTTCCCCCTTGTTTTCTTTCCCTTCCTATAAAGTAACTTTTACATCTGCTGTCCAGTCATAATGGAGATGTGTGAATGGATAACAGTAGTGAGAGAAGCCTCCATCATTCGCTCCATGCATTGGGCAGATGGAAGCTGTATGAACCCACCCTTAGGCTATTGATTATGCTGCCCCTGTTATAAACCTTTTACATGTGATCTCCTCAGTCTCATGTTGTTCCTGCTACCCAACAAAACAGGCAACACAAAGACACTCTTCTGCAAATTGCTCTTCCATTCCTTCAGATCTCAAATCCATCAAAAAATATTGCAACATGTATAGTACTTGCTGCTTCTTGGGCCTGGCCCACTGCCATGGGCTGTCATACACGTTTCATAAATAGGAATGTTTGTATCTGTAAAAATGTAGACATTTGTGTATGGTTTATATTTAAATAAGACATAGCAAGCAATGCATTATAGTGCAATAACAGTTGCTCTCACTGCCATGCATTGTCAAGATGACAAACTGGAAGTTACAATATCTATCGCATGTTCTTGTCTGTAAATCTGTTAGTCCTCATTATCATTACTGGATGAAACTCAAATACTAAATGAAATACAGTCAGGACTGGGAGAACTCTCAGTGCTTGATCTGATGTCAGCTCGTCAGCTTATGTGTATTTTAGATTTCAGTATCTTTTCTGTAACACTGAAGATGTTTTCCACAGGAAAGTCTGTACAAGTGCAGAAATTCATATATTGGGCTTTGGAGAAGGGATGGGGCAGTAGTGTCATTTTTTTCAATTTTCACAGATAATAATCCAATTTTAATTGGATAAATTAGAACTCAGATAAATATGCAGTCTGTATTTTCCCTTAATTATATCAAAACTCATAATGAAGAACGGGTACGTATTTTTACCATGACAGACATTATCACTGGGGAGCCATACTCATTTTGTGGGTGTGTGTGTGCATATGTGTGCATATGTGTTTTGAGGTGTAGATAAAAAAATTAGACCCTAACTCAAGTGATACAGGTATACAGAGTGCCTGAAAGTTCACCTACCTGCTGGGCCAAAAAACTGTGTTCCTTTAATCAGTGGCATGTGAAAATTTGTTAATGTGTAGACGAGCTGCATCATTCCGCACACAATTTTCCATGCACTTGTTAGAAGATCAAACAAAACATGACATGCAATAAACTTTTGATCTTTCAACAGCATTATCCTATTGCCTTGAACTAGGAAAATGTAGACTGTCTAAGACTGAGAACGGAGCTAACTTTGGGAGTTGCATCATGAAACTTCCAGCATCTGTAACAATTTAGGAACGTTGCTATCATATGCATGTAGATAAAGATTTAAGAACAATATCTGCACATCTTGCCAGTACCAGTTATTAGGAAATCATGATGGCTGGAATCCTTGGGTCTGTCTTACAGACAGTGGTCTTCCAAGGCATTGGTGTTAGCATGGTGTGGAGACTTGGAGCAAGATGTCTTTGCCGTAGCTGGTCACTTGGTTGAGAAGTTGCAAACCAGAATGCATGTTGTGATGAGACAAACGTCTACCTGAACTTGCAAAAAATCTACCTGAGAGCTTTCACTGTTTGACCTGAGGTTTTTTTCTAGGATGAATTTTGTATCCTGAAGGATATGTTACACTGATATGTGGCAGTGTCTCCCTGTACATCAACTACAAACAAGCACAAGCAGATTTTTAGGCTAATTTGCTTGATAAACCAACCAAGGAAGCCAGACATCTTATCACAAACTTGAATGAAACTGCTGCTGCTTTGTCCGGCTCCTTGAAATCTGCTGGCCAAGCCCCTTACCTGGGCTGTCTCACCCCTCCTTTAAGTTCTGGGTGAAGTTGGTGTGGTCTTACTGGTCTTCTCCATCACATTGATGACATGTTTTCTGTTGTGCAGAGGAGAGGTGAGAGAAGAACACACATGATGAAGGCCGTAGTTTGGCTTTCTCAGGTGTTCCACTAGATGCTGGTAAATGCTCAGATCAGGAAACCGTACCAGAGACCTCCCAGAATGGGTCTTTTGTAAGAGCAGTCCCATCAGCCTTGTGTTAGCCTGAATGATGATGTCAGAGGATGAACTTCTTCAACAACATTGTGAAATGCCTTGTATGCACAGGGGCATAATCTGAGAAGTCATAAAAGCAGTCCATAAAGGACTTTAAGAGGAAAGTGGAGCTATTTGAGTATCAGGAGCTGCTTCTATACTTGCTAATGCTGCAGTTCAGGATTATACTTATACGTGCGTTTAAGCACTGGGTGCAAACTCAAGAGTTTTGGTGTTTGGGGGATCTCAGGAAACTGCAGCACCAGTCACTGTTTCCTATCCATGGCTGTAATACTCTTACCCTTCACCTCCACATTAAATTTCTCAACTATTAAAATCCTTCTGGTGAGTGGGGTTTCAGCTATGAGGAAAGAACAGAACTAATTAAAGTAAGCTTTGCTATACAGTATCACTCCAGGGATCTCTACTGACACATGTGAAAATAGCTAATGTGGAATTGATGCATCCCTGATGAATTGCAGAGGTCAGTGGGCCATTGAAATAATATCATTGAATGGAAAGCCATGAATAATTCCTCCTCAACACAGAAGAGAAATGATTAGTTATCACTCATCTCTTTGACTCTGTATTTTGTTGGTTTTGTTCTTAAAAACCATGCCAAACCCTAATATTTGCAATACTGAGATAATGAAAAATACCTCTCAGTACATAATCTGTGCAAATGTGGTGTGACAAGAGACTGTGAGTATGAACAAAGACATGATTACACTGGGACTTCTGATGCGTGTGTTCTTCTATTCCTCTTCACTTTGCAACGGCTTCATTTAAAACAAACTACAACATCAACAAAAGCCAGATCAGTTTTTAAACATTAGGGCAAAGATGAAAAGTCAAGGTCTAAGGTATAATTAAAATAATAAATTTCAGCATGGTTTATAACCACAGTAGGTGCATTAATTTGTGCTTTGCTCTGGGCTAGTGCTTTTTGACTAATGACATCTAATTGTATTAAGAATATTAGGCCCAAATTAGATATTTAGATATTTAATTCCTACTGAAATCACTGGGAGTTGGATCACAAAATACCTTCAATATACTGGGCTCTTTCTTACAATATCTCACTGGCATATGGGAGGAAACATGTACTTTATATCGTGTTCTAGATTACTCATGGATCACCACAAGCACTCTGGAGTTGATCCTTAGGTGGCAGAAATTACCATAGCTACAATGAGGTTAATAGGGTTGTAACAATTTACACTAGTTGACAAACTGTCTCACTGAGGTTACAGAATAATCTGGCACCTTGGTTGCTGTACAGGCACTTAGAGAAGTAGCTTGATTTTCAGAGGTGTGGTTGTATTGTCATCCTTTAATTCCTACCTGCACTGAACTACAAGATAGGATACAAAGCTCCTGTCTGCTTTCAAACTAAGCTCTTTAAGTAGCTGTAACATGAGATATTTCTGTACTGAAATTTGAATTTGGTTGTGGCTAGGTATGTTTTTAACGGTCAATGTACATATGTAGCATATGGTAGCTCTTCATAACCTATGTTAATTTTATTCTGGCACCTAAATCATTGCAATTAGTGCAGTGATTGAGCATAGAGGCATTAACAGCTCTTCAGAGGAAATAAACATGTATATGTTTAAATCAAAGTTGCATTAGAGCAGGAGATTTTAGTGCTGCTTCTACTATAGTGCAAATGGGCTATTTTGATGGAGAGCAGATCAATTTTTCCCTCATCAATTCACCAAGAAACAGAGGAGATAATTACCAAATCTGAGGAGATAAAAAAAGATATTTATTTTAATGAAAGAATGTAAAACCAGTTCTAAAGGCAGTCCTCTTCATTTCCAGCAATAATGGTGAGAGTTGGATTTTTTCCAGCCAGCACAGGTTGCTGGAAGCAAGAAACAATAGCAAAGTATCAGTAAACACACCCCTTTTCCCCTTAAAATCAGCTTATTGACAAAACAGGTATTGTTGGGTTTTTTTGCCTCCTAAACACCACTTTGATTGCAAATGTAGCGATCTTTGAAATTAGATTTCAAGGAAAACCTGGAAAAAAGAGAAATATTTTACTTTCTCATGTGAAGAGCTTTCATTATTATTGCCTATCTAGGTTTCCTATATCTCCATCCTGCTGTAAGGTTATATTAAAATTTTCTGAGAAAGAAAACAGTCTGGCCAGGAACATCAAGGTAAATAAGAAAAGCTTTTATAGGTACATCAGTGATAAAAGGAAGACTAGGGAAAATGTGGGCCCTCTCCAGAAGGAAAAGGAAGACCTGATTACCAGGGACACGGAGAAGGCTGAGGTACTCAATGACTTTTTTTGCCTCAGTCTTCACCAGCAAGTGCTTCAGCCACACCGCCGAAGTCACAGAAGGCGAAGGCAAAGGCAGGGACTGGGAGAATGAAAACCACCCACTGTAAGAGAAGGTTCAGAAGGTGAGGTTTGAGACCATCTAAGGAACCTGAAGGTGCACAAGTCCATGGGACCTGATGAGTCTACTTCACATAACCAACCAAGAGCACCTCTCCAGAAAGCAGCCTGACCTGGGAACTGCAAGCATGAATGCAATGCCTGCATGAATCAGGGCTAAAACCTGCATCTTCTGTGCTGATCCTAAAAGATTGGAAAATGTTTATGCCTATGCCTAATTATGCATTTTCTGGTTTAGGCTGAAAAAAGCAGTAGAAATACCAAACCTCTGAAGGGTGGTTTTGACAGCATTTCTGACCCATTGCAGTGTAGACTTCTGTTATTGCTAGCACTATAGGGCATTTCTTCTGATGAGTAATGAGGTCTTTATCTTTTGCAAGTGAAAAAATAAAAAAAAAGTTGTATTACTCATCAATTAATAGTGCCATATTGGTCATAAAATGAATCTTTAAAACAAATTAATTAGAGGAAAATAGAATTATACCACAAATTTTGCAGCTAAAATAGGCTTTGTTCTGGCTGACATTGTTCATAAATCAGACTCCTATAACTAACTATAAAACCAGCTTGTGTCCGCAAATGGTAGAGCTGAGTCAGCATGTATTTATGACAAGAATAGAACAGAGTTCAGTTGGAAGGGACCTACAAGGATCATCTACTCCAACTGCCTGACCAATTCAGCGCTGACCAAAAGTTGAAGAATGTTATTAAGGACATTGTCCAGATGCCTCTTAAACACTGACAGGCTTGGGGCATTGACCACCTCTCTAGGAAGCCTGTTCCAGTGTTTGACTACCCTCTCAGCAGAGAAATACTTCCTAACATCCAGTCTAAACATCCCGGTGCAGCTCTGAGCCATTCTCACATGTCCTGTCACTGGATCCCAGGCAGAAGAGATCGACACCTCCTTCTCTACTTCCCCTCCTCAGGAAGCTGTAGAGACCAAAGAGGTTGCCCCTCAGCCTCCTTTTCTCCAAACCAGACAAACTCAAAGTCCTTAGCCACTCCTCATAGGACATGTCTTCTAGCCCTTTCACCGGCTTTGTTGCCATCCTTTGGATGTATTCAAGTACTTTAAAAGCCTTCTTAAATTGTGGGACCCAGAGCTGCATACAGTACTCAAGATGAGGTTGCATCAATGCTGAATGCAGTGGAATAATCACCTTTTTTGATGGGCTGGTTATACTGTGTTTGATCCACCCTTGGCTGCCAGGGCTCATTGCTGGCTCCTGTTGAGCCTGCTGTCAGCCAGCACCCCCAGATCCTTCTCTGCAGGGCTGCTCTCCAGCCACTCATCTCCTAATTTATACTTGTCTGGCATTACTCAGTCCCATGTGCAGAATCCAGCATTTGCACTTGTTGAATTTCATCCCATCAATCATTGCCCATTGCTCCAATCTATCTAGACCTCTCTGCAAGGCCTCTTGTCCCTCAGGAGAGTCAACAGCACCTCC
>NW_009635495.1:18149-19792 GCF_000690535.1 Cariama cristata | reverse complement strand
GGTAGGAGGCAGAAGAAAATTCAAAATCCAAGGTGGATTTTGCAGGATGGGGTCAAATTTTAATGACTTGCTTGTACTATTGACAATAAGTGATGTTACTGCAACGCGTTGTCTATTAATGGGATAGGGTGGCAAGCCGAAGTAGGAGTGAGACTGTTTTGGGATACAGATAACTGTGTTTCCAGAGAAAGCTCTCCATTAAGCCAAAGTTACAGGTATTATAATGTCTCAGAAAGTTGTCTTGAGAAAAACAAATCTCACATGAGAATTGTGATGATCAACAAAACATTGAACTGCCTTCAAGATGAGGCCTTGTAGGAAACCTGCCCCCTCCTCTGAAAAACAAAGCTTAATCATTTGTAAAGTGCCCCTTTGTGAACTCTTTCTCAGCTAGATAAAGTCCAAGACACCACAATTAACCTCTCTCCCACACCTTGTTTTCTAGCTAACAGGAAAACAAAAGCAAAGCAGAAATAATAGGCGTTCCTGACTCTACGTGAGCATTGACTGGGTGCTCTTGTTATCATTTATTGCTTGCCCATCCTTATAGGCACATCTGTGACCGGGGAAGGGACTTGGTGGGTCACGCTGGCTCTTTTGCAGCTGTGTTTCACCAGAGACCCCGTTGTGGTCTGTCTCCTTGCTGCAGGGCACCGCTGGGGAGAGATACCAGGGAGAGATACCAGAAGGCGGCCGCAAGCCCAGCAGGACCGGGGCGGCAGCGTGCTGAAGCGCGATGCTGAGGTGTAGAAGCATGACGTGGCTGAGGAAGCCTGTTCTTTGGAAGAAGATATATTTCAGGGCACCACCTTGTTGGCACAGAGGAGAACTGAGGTTCAGTTTCTAATGGGAAGTGAGTTTCCCTGATGCATTTTAATATCTCCAGGCTGTTGTAGCTATGCCAAGAGACTGGAAAACAGCCAGCTGGCTGGAACAGCTGCTGGCGATGCAGGAGGTCTCAGACACTGCAGTATTGGTACGCTGGCAGGAGGAACTGAATGTATTTCTGGGTGAATAGATGGTCTTGGGGCTCCCTGCTGTTTTGAGTGATCCATTGTTATTTCTCTGCCCCAGGGAAGCAGGCTTTGAGCAGACGTTGCCCATTGCCCGTACTTCCCACAGCCTTTTAGCACTCCGTTGGAGAGCCTGACTTTGAAGGCCCTTTTCCCACAGCCTGGATGTGCCTTCTCATCTTAAGTCCCTCAGGACCAAATGCTGGGCAAAACATTGACGTCCTGCCTGGCCAGACAGCTGAAGGAAGCTGTCAAGGGATTTACTCCTAGTTCAGGCTGTTCCCCCCCTGCCATGAGATGCCCAGAGAGATTTTTGTAAGGAGGAGAAGATATTTGTCAGCAAATGCTACTGTAACCCTAATGTCCTGATTTAAGGGAGTAATCCATCAAGTTGCTTGTTTTCCAACCTCACTAGCTGCTGAAAAATCGAGAGGAGAGTCTTACAGCCAGAACAGCCAAATGCGCTACATGCTCAGCTGAAGATGGATGTGGCAATCACAGGTGAGTCCTGACCTTCATCGTGGCAAAATAATCTATTATCAGTAACTCTTGGCTGCAATGAAAGAAAGCAGAAGGCATAATTTTTCCCTCATACCTGGGGAAAAAGCAATCAGGCCCTGATTCAGCAGG
>NW_009635495.1:15859-18129 GCF_000690535.1 Cariama cristata | reverse complement strand
GATGCTTTGTGTTCATTCTTCTGGGTACAGACTGGGTCTCACTGGTTTGGGATCATCCCTGCATCCCCTCCGGTTGCAGTTTGCAATGTCAGTGCTAGAGACCGGCACAGACAAACGGTCCTGGAAGGGTCCAGCAAGACCCTTGGTGGCACGTGGGCAGCGTTTCAGTGGTTTCCTCCTTCAGCCAGTGATTAATGAGTTGTTCAGCAGAGGACAAGAACAGGGCTAACAATGTGCTTGTTCGTTTTCCTTTCTAGGTAAAATATTTCTCCAGTAAGACACAGGATGCTCTCAGGGAACAGGCAGGCATTTGTGCCTCTCTGCAAAGATGCTCTTCCCGCTGCCCAGAGCACTGGTACAAGGGCAGGGAAAGCCCTAGCCTCGGGATGTGCCCAAGAGCAACGACTTCTCCAGGACTTGGTGGGTCCTGAGACTCCCTGAAACAAGCTCCGAATATCAGCCTTCCTAAACCTTTCCTCAGGCACACTGCAGTCCCAACCACATTATGCCCACTACCAGGGTTTTCAGTCACTACGTTAAGAAGGGTGAGTCCCTTTCCACTCGGAATTTCGGGCATGGTGTGGACCTGAAGGGAGGTTGTCACACACGGTGTGGCGTTGCCACACCGTTGGCCTTGGGAACGGGCTGTCTGATGGGCAAATGGCCTCATCCTGTGTGCTGGGACGATGCTGTGGTGTGGTGTGCATGATAATGTGGGGGTCTTCTCCTCCAAACACTATGCCGCCCAGGGTGCGCAGTGTCACCAGTGGGCCCCACAGAGCAGCCGTGGCCCTCCTGAGCTGCTGCAGAGAGGCAACTCAAGCTGGGGAGTGCTGTGGGGCCCCAGGCTGAGGGACCAGGCCCACTGTGGGGCTGAGGTGCCTGGCTCCCTGCAGGTCTGTGGGGCTGAGGTGCCTGGCTTGCTGTTCCGTTTGCTGTTAGCACCGGGCTCGGGGAGCAGAGCTGGCAGGAGCAGGAGGACAAATACATACACATTATTTAAAAACAAAACAAAAACCCCCAACAGCTTCAAGGCTGATTTTAAACTCTCCTTGTGGCCCCACTTTGGCTAAGGGTGGCCCATCTCCCCTCTTGCCCTCACACAGAGCTCAGATCCCAGCCCTGCAGCATCTGTTTCTCCCAGTACCTTCACTGCTGGCCTGAGAGAGGCGGGAGGTGCTTCCCTCCAGCTCCATATGTAGGGGAGCATTTCAGACAGCCATGTGCAGGCTGGAGAAGGGCAACATCCAGCCCGTGTTCTAGAAGAAACGGGATGCGTACAGACTGAAACTGAGTCGCTGGCATCTCTTCAAAGCATGGAGTCCATGTCTGTGAAAACCAATGCTCAGGGAAGGAGAGGGGTTGAAATCGCCTCTGTGCTCACAAGCATCTTGCCCAGGCGGTCACTAGGGACGTGGGATGAAACTTGGGGGAAAACGGCTGATGTGACAGAGGGCAGTTATTGCTGTGGGGGTAGTTGTGGGAGGCTGGGGAGCGGACACAGTCTGTAGGAAACCTCCTCGCTGTTCCCAAACAGGTTGTTTCAGCAGGTACCCAGCTTGATGGCTACTGCTGCCTGTGCCTCCGCCGGCCCCGCGCCCCACCGAGCGGAACCTCCCCCGCTGCCCCTCTGCTCGCCCAGTCCCCTGCCCTGCCTGTGCTCCTCCTGCCCTGCTCTCCCTGAGATGTCACCCCCTTTGTCCTGCCCCCAGGACAAACCAAACTCTTCCTTTTTGGTAAATCACTTTAAAGTCCAAGGCAAGTGGCAGCTGCCTCATTCTGCCTCGAGTACTAAAAGTTCCTCCATGGTGACAGCAGGTCTCATTTACCTTCCTGTTATCTCCCCTCCTCCAGCCCACGTTATTAGCCAACTCGCAACTGCTGAATAATGACACTCCGAAGGTTGTCGAGATTAGGGCCACTGGCAATGCTAACAACCCCTTCTGAGTCAGGTTTGCAGCGGCTGCTCGTCCTCCCCTCTGGGGCCTCGCTGTCTACCCTGGTACTTCTCTGCTGTGGTCCCGGCAGCTGGGCAGCCTGGTTACCTGTATGCCCTTCCTGTAAAATCTGTCTCCTCTCCTCTTGTCCCCTTGCACTCAGCAGAGTGGCTTAAAGATCAGGGGAAAGAGGAGGGTTCAGTGTCCCTGTGCTGGCAGAGAAGTTGTGACTCCCTGCAGTGACTTTTCTGTGCCGAGCGTAGCAGGGGTCAGGTCATGGATAGGAGCTGGTTGTGGTCTTGGGGAAGGGGAGCGCTGTGACTTTCTGCACGA
>NW_009635495.1:12593-15845 GCF_000690535.1 Cariama cristata | reverse complement strand
AGGGGAAAGGGCAAGCGGAGAGGGGCCGGCAGGAGTGAGGTTCACTTACCATATCGACATCTGTACTGACAAACGCCGTTTTTTCCCCCAAGCAGTTCCAAGAAGGAGTCAAAGTAGCTATTAACTGTCTCGAAGCTGTCCCGAATGGCCCCGATGCCCCAGTCTGCATAGGATGACTCTGCTCGGGGAGCTTGGTGGACGGTGTTCTCCTGTGTTGTTTCCTCGGTGGATTGCCCTAAGCTCAGGGTCAGGCACAGAACCGCTGCCTCGAAAAGCAGCCGCATGCTGCAGTCCAGATCCAGGCCCTGGAGCCCTGGTGCAGGCAGGGAGGAGTGGGAGCGAGCTGTTGTGTGGAGGATGTAGGTAAGCACCCCTCTCCCCTGGACTTTAAACGCTGCCGAGGGAGCCGGCATGAGGTCACCACAATCAGAGTGCAAAGTGCACCATGGAGATTTGGACCAAGTTCGCCTCGCTGAGAGACACAGGGGGTTGAGCTTGCACAATCCCACTGGAGCAGGCTCAGCCCCTGCGGCACCAGAGCTTCAGCTTCCCCAAAAAGGACCGCTCCCTGGCGCGTTGAGCGGGGTCTGTCTGCCCAGGTTGGGTGGCACACGGGAGACCCTCTGCCTGCCCCACCCAGGCACCGCGTGGGCTGCCCCACTCTCTCCTCGACTTGTTGGGAGATGAAGAGTTGGGAGATCTCTGTGTTCAAAACTTCTGCTGCTCGGGCAATGGGAGTAATAGATCGGCAGCAGATTGAGGATCACCCCTCGCCTTTTTCCTAGGCCTCCTGGGCAGGTAGACAGCTGGTAGTTACAGCTTTTGCAGAATGCCGGCATTGCTGGATTAAACACGTGGCATAAGTGGCCCAGAGGGAGGAAGGGCTGGCACCGAAACCCAAGTCAGAGAACGGGTTTTTGGGAAGCTGCAGGTCCTGGCTCTGGGGTGGAACTGGCCTGCCAGGACCTGAGGGCCTGCAGAGCTGGTGGAGGTTTCAAAGAAGTTACTCATTAAAAGAAAACAACCAAATGAACACCAACAGCAAAAGACAACGCAAACGACGATAAAGAATAGGGAAGGGTAAACAGCATGGGAAGGCTCCTGCTGATCTCGGAAAGCTTTTTGGATGTGTCCCAGCACAGCACTGAGAAACTGATCGGCAGATCAGCTGATCTCTGTGTATTCCAACAGCCAACTTCAGCAGTCATTTCTGTTTGAGTGGCCAGGCTGTCGAGTGGAGACTCTTCAGAGGGCAAGGGCGAGCCAGGCAGCGGGTCTTTCAAATACATGGCAAACCTAAGTGCAAATACTGACATTTTATTCTTTTGCAGGAGACTCAGCCCTGCTGCATTGTTACTTCTGAAGCGCCAGAGCCCTGCGGCACCTGTCTGCCTGTGTCTTTCTGCATACGGCTGTGCGTGATGTGCTCCAGACGTGGGGTAAAGAGGAGGGACCACAGCCAAGTCTTGGTTTCTCAGACAGGTAAGTCGGGGAAGAGGAGCAAACGAGCTGGTTAGTTCCCTTCCTGTGAAATGGTGGGGAGCCAGAGCGAGCTGCTGCCTTCTTGTTGCCTCCGTCCTGGTGCCCACCGCTGACTGTGTTCATGCTCGGTGCCCCTCAGAAGGGAGTGTGAGGGTTCCTCAAGTCAGCAGCTGGAGGTGATTTGGTTGTACAGCCACAGCCGATACCTGCATGGTGCCTCCCTGAATGCTGTTACGTAGTCGGAGCTGCGCACCGCTGTTCCAGCCCATGGGAGGAGACTTGGCTTGAGTTGCTGGATGAGGGGACGTGTAAGGAGGTGTGCAGGAGGGCCCAAGGGAACCTCAAACCAGCTTTGTCTTTTGGCAGATGAACCCGAGGAGAGAGGTGGAGAGCATCAGGAAGGGAGACTGGCAGTGTCCAAGTTGCAGACAAGGAAAGAGAGCACTGTAATGCCTGGTGAGAAATTAGGGTGATGTTTTGGGTTGAGCTAGAGGTGCCAGGTTGCTACTAGATGGTTCGTTCCCCGAAGCGTGGGAACCAGCAAGTCCCTGCCTGTAGTGAGCCTTTCTTGGAACAGGCCTTCCTTGAACACCCCACAAAGCAGTGGGGACGCTCACAAAGTGAGGAGTCCCTTGCAGGAGCACTTTGCAGGGCAGGACTGGAGAGCTCGGGTCTGTCCAGCTCTTCAGACCGTGCTGGGGACTGGTCTGTCAGTCATGGGTGGAAATGGGCAGCTGTCCCTGGAATTTTATTGTCAAGGAGCCTCAGTGAAGGGAAAGCTGGGTTCAGGAGTCCCACAGTGTGCCTTGCAGTGAGTGGAGCCGTTCCTGTCTCCGTGGGCTGAATCGCTGCCCTGTGTGACGCGCCCGTTTGCAGTCCTAGTGCTCCCCGCCCTTAGAAACAGCCTGGCAGAAGTTAATGTAAAGAGCAAAATTAGCTATTCAGATATAGCTTGGAAACATCGCGTAGAGCCCCTGGGTGGCTGTGCGGTGGTGCTGTGCTTTTATGGGGAGTCTTTTAGGGTTGCTCTGGAGGCAATTCCAGAACACGGCTTTCTTCATCCCTTAGTCCCTGGTGGCTGATCCGTGTGCTGCTGAACGTGCACGGTGAGGGGAAAAAAATGCTGGCAGGACTGCGGAGGACGCAAACCGCAGTGACTGTTGCATGAGCTGTCCGTGCCGCGCCACGCAGGACGTGCAGCCTGGAGAGGGTGGCTCTGGCCAGAGCGTGGAGCCCGGGCTGTTTGCAAAATCAATCAGAATTAGTTAGGAAAGCTGAACGGGATCGGGGGGAGCAGCTGGCAAAGTGCAGAGCCTGGGAAAAGAGGAGTCAGAAACTTTCCTGCTAGTTCGTCAGTTGTTGTCCTGAAGCAAACGTTTGTGGATAAAAAAGCAGTCTAACTGCTTTCCCAAAACGTGGCAGCCCCTTTGCCCTGCCCCAGGGATGAGGCACTCGCCTTCCTCCCTCCGGCTTCCTTCCAGCCCCTCCCCACACCAGTGTCCCGAGATGTTTTCAGTCCAGCTGCAAATAGCTTGGTTGCACCCAAACTTCAAGATCTGAAGACCAGGAAAAATGTAGGATTGAGTAAAACTAACCAAGGCTACGCAACACCTCCCCACACACACGCAGTCCTCTCAGGGAATTGCTGCTCAGGCTCAGCAGCTGCAGAAGTGAGAACTTCCTGAAGCGGCCGTGCACAGCAGGTACCTGCAGGTTGTCTGACCTTGCTTTCACCCACCGTGGCTGCAAATACCCCCTCCCCATACCAAA
>NW_009635495.1:418-12562 GCF_000690535.1 Cariama cristata | reverse complement strand
AAAGATTTGAGAGATACAGGTGGTGTTTGCCACGATGGTGAACTCTGACAACTGGTTTCTGAACCTCATCTTGACCTCAGGATAAGCAGTTCCTGACTCCATGCATTCATTTCTGACTCTGTAATGCTTAAATATAGAGCAGCCCTGGGGCTGTGATGAGTCAGTCACTCCTAATGACGCTGTCAGACTGTTGGCAGCACGCTCCTGTCAAATGGGAGGTAGAGCTGAACTACACGGGGCAGACGCCCGTCCCGCAGCAGTGCAGCTGAGTCCACCCACGCCAACGGTAGCGAACCCCGTCCCAGATGAAGCTGGAAACCCGTTTGGCCTTGCGGTATCAGCCACGCCAAAGCAAACGCTGCCCCTTGCGTCCTGGGCTCAGCTCCTGGGAGGGAAGCACAGGGGCTGGTCCAGCTCCCTTTGCGCGTTTCTTTTTTGGAGCAGGCTGTCACGGGCAGGGACGGGTGGTCGTGCGCTTTGCCAGGATCCTGCCCTTTGTGTTCTGCTGGGGACATGGGGGAGGACAGAGGATTGAGGGACTGAGCTCTTTTTCTATCGGTTTTGGCCAGCTCAATGAGTTTCTGGTCGATGTTTAAGCAGGGCCTAAGCAGGGGGACTAGGCAGCTTGTGGTTAAGGTTAGTGGGTAATCTGTGGTTGGTTCAAAGCCTGGTTTGGGAGCCAGACGAGTCACTGATGATTGGAATGAGACATGTAGCTTGATGATGAAATGCCTGAGTCCCTCACAGAGTCAGGGCAGAGTCCAGCAGCTGGAAGAGGAGGGGTGGGTGGTTAAAGACCCTCTCCCTCAGGGGGGCTGCGCTCAAGTTCATGGTCTGGTCCAGTCTCTCCAGGAGTCCCCGCACAGATCACTTCAGCCTCGTGCTGCCTTCCCCCATCTGTAAGTGCCGATATCGTCAGAGCCTTTCCTTTCTCTTCGTCTCATCCTGCCCTGCGGTGATTCTGGGGTTGTTCAGCCTGGAGAAGAGGAGGCTGAGGGGAGACCTGATCGCTCTCTACAACGACCTGAAAGGAGGGGGTAGTGAGGTGGGGATCGGCCTCTTCTCCGAGGCTACCCACTGATAGGACAAGAGGAGATGGCCTCAAGTTGCACCAGAGCAGGTTTAGATTGGATATTATGAAGAATTTATTCCCCTAAAGGGTTGTCAGGCACTGGAAGAGGCTGCCCGGGGAGGTGGTGGAGTCCCCATCCCTGGAGGTGTTTAAGAAAAGCCTGGACGTGGCACTCAGTGCCACGGGCTAGTTGGCATGGGGGTGTTAGGGCAAAGGCTGGCCTCGATGATCCCAGAGATCTCTTCCAACCAAACCGATTCTGTGATCCGCAGGCCTTTTTCCCTATCCCTTGCCCTGCCCTACCTTGTTTAGCTGCAACTGCCGTAGTTCTCACCCAGGCGGGGTTCCTCCCTGGGTGTGATCCCCCCTGGTCGCGCTCCAGGTGCAGCTGTGCTGGAAGAGCCCCAGCTCCCCAGGTAGGATGGTGGGACGCCACAGTGCATAAGCACTGGTCGGGGGTAGCACAGGGCTGTGCCACAATCCTTCCCTTCCTCCGTGGGAGGAGGCAAAGGCCACCTAGGCCCCCCCAAATCCTGGGCAGGTGCCTCAGGCCACATGCAGAAGGTAGGGCAGACCCTCTGTCTTCTCAGCAGGGAAGGCCGTGAGCTGCAGCTCACCCCATGACACCCCTGTGCTAAAGCCCCTGCGCCACCGGCAGGCTTGGGGATAGCAGGCAGGCTGAGGGCACGAGCCTCACGCCTACGCGCAAAGGGGCGGCCCCGCTTCAGCCATTTCCAGCCTGGGCCTAAGTGGCTGGAAAGCAGCCCACAAACACCCCAAAAAGCTCAGAGGGTTGGCCTAAGCCTTGTCCTCTGAAAGGACAGAGCCACCAAGCCACTCACATTCTCCTGGCGTTGGCCCACCTTGCCGAGAGGGGCACGGCAGCAGCTGAGCAGCACGCACGGAGTAGCTGGGGATGGAATCAATTCACGTTTCCAGACTAAAAAAAAAAACACTGGTATGCTTTAGACTGATTTCCTATCCCGTGGCTGCCAAATCTGTGAGCACATCAGCTGTGTCTGTGGGCTGCACTGGGGAGGGAGGGCAGTTCCCCAACTGCAAGCCACGTGCTCCATCAGCAGCGCAAGGCTCCATTCCACAGGCGAAAGGATCAAGGCTTCTAAGCAGCCCTTGCTGTGCTTTTTTGCAGGTTCCTAATGAGCACAAATTAAGTATGCACTCCTCTCTTTTGAAAGAGTGAAGCACGGAACAACTGTAGCATATAAACTGCAGAAGTCTTGATTATGGAAGAAGACATCGACCTGGTCTTCCTCCATGTAAGTGCATGCTCTGTCCCCGTATTGTGCTCTTGGTTACAGGGTAGCCTGATCTTTCATCCCCTCCCAAGAACTACTCAGAGTAACTGGTTGTTTGACCTCTTGGCTTCAGGAAATGGAAGTATTTGTCATCCCTGGAAAAGGGTCTCAGCAGCTGACCCGGCCCTGTGCTCATTTTGAGGTTCAAGCCAGAAGCTCGTGTGGTTCCCACGGCGCCATTAAATCCCACACCAGCTACTGCCATAAATCAATGCGTTAGGGAACCAAAGGGGCTGAGCCACGCTCCTCCCCAAGAGCAGCTCAGCTCCTTTTCATAAATTTTTGCGCCCAACATGCCTTCAGCCCCGCAGATCAGTCCGTTAGCACGGTGGGTTTCCAACCAAGACACAAACTTTGGGTCTGGGAAGGTGTTTAGTAGTAATTGGTGGTACGAGCATCTTCTGCACCTGCCTGCCTAGACTATGAAGTGAAAGAAATGCGCTCGGTTTCCAGGAAACATATACGGTGATAAAAAAAGTCTGTGTGATCAGATTTACAACAGCCATATACGAGGAGAGGTTGATGGGGTGGATTTTTCACTGCTAATGGCAGTGGCTTTTATTTTTATGCCCTTTTTTTTTCTTTTTTTTACATTAAAAATTTTATTACAAAAAATTTAACAGTAAGGCAGTTTCTCAATTGTCAGTCATTGTGAGCTAAACAGTTTTCAGTTATCTTTAATACAAAACTAGATTCCCACAGGAGCCACTTGAGCTCTTGATCCGAAAGCCCTTTGAGAAATGAAGAGGGGAGGCAGAAGGCAGCAGCGCCGCCGGTGTAATCCCTTAGCCAGTTAGCATTAGGTGCTCGCACGCTACTGCAGTGGAGAATGAGGAACCAGGGACTGGCTGCAGTTCAAAAAAATAAGCTTACCCTTTCTCTTCTAATAATCTGGAACATTTCAGTCTGATGTGCCTCAGCAGACTTGAGTGTTAGTTTTGAGTTGTTTTTTTTAAAAAAAACACCAAGTGAAATTTTCCACTGTCAAAGACAAACTATTTTTCTTCCCAAAAGAACTGCAAGTCATTGAGTAGTTCACTGCTTTAAAGACTCAGGCACAAACCCTTTTTTACTCCCCAAGCAATGCCTCCGAGACCGTTCTTACACTGCTGTTGGACACTGGAAGCACCCGGTGGTAGCTGAGGTGAGGATGGTAACAGCCACCTGCCCAGTCTCCTCTTGGCTGAACAGAGTTGGGGGCGGGGGGGGGGAATCGCTTAATATGACAAAACTGTTGATTGATTTCTCATGGCTTCAACCGTTCCTTTCTTCATTGAACAGGTAAGAAAGAGACGTGTTTCTTCCACTACAGCAGTGAAAGACTTAAAGCAGCCACTGACACTTTTTATTCAGTATTTCTCTTTTACCTTATGGAAATTCTACAGTTTGTAGCTTTTAATTATTTTAATGTGTCAAGTTAACTCCTCTGCTCACTTCAGAAAAAAACCCCAGATACCACTTTCTAAAGGTGTTCATGGTGGCAATACATTGCTTGCTTTTGGTGCTTGTTTTAACTCTGCAGGATTGGCTTTTCTAAAAGCATTTATAAATGCCTTGGAGCTACTGAGAGACCATTAGCGCCCCAAAGGTGAGGCTCCTAACACCACCTTGTTCGTTGTGGTCTTTTGCTTGCAGGGAAGTGGCAAGACTTACCTGCGGCCATGGTTACCTTTCTTTTGGAGCTTAAGGAAGTAAAAAAGATGGTGGGAAAGAGAAAACCATGGATGGAATGGAGATGAATGATGCTGTGCGAAAGGGAGAAAATTCCAGTAAGTAGAAACACTATGTTTTGGGTTTTTTAATGATTGTAATTTAGTCATGAAAAATACGCTCCTTTAACCCCTTCCTTTGGTGAACCTATGTGAATCAGACACTGCTCTAGCGTACCAGCTATTCTGAATAAACGAGCAGTACAGATGTGAGGTGGAACTATTTCTGATTTTTCTTTTTATTGGTTGTCTTAAGTGCTGGATGGACTTTGTTTCACATCTGCCAAAAGCACAGGCAAAATGCAAGAAGGTGCAGGGCTAAGGATAAACAGGTCCCACTGCGAACAGGCTCAGTAGAAATTTAACAATGCATTTTCCAGCAAAGATTTTTAAAAGTGTCTTCCTAAAGTATGCAGTTTTTCAAACTATCGTACCTTAAACTGCATTCTCAGCATTCCAGAGGTATTTCTAACACGTTAACAGTTGGTTTCATCTACGTTTTGGCTCAATTTCCAACATTTTATTGAGGCAGAAAATCCAATGAACTAAAATTGAAATTTTTTCCTTGGTAAAGACTTCAGGCTTGACCCCTAAATCAGTAAAACCATCATCATGCAGAAAATTAGACTGTTTAGGTAGAGGCTGGTGCAGCTCACTTTGATTCTTGTCCTCATGCTAGTGGATATTTAGACGTTTTGCTAAAAATCCTGCCGTTGAAGAGAAATGGCTTAGGAAAGCGAACCTCCCTGCAGCCTCTCCCTGCCCTGCTTAGCTCTTCCTGCGCTGAGGGGCAGCGGGGACAGCAGTTATTCCTCCCGCAGGAATCTGACAAGCAGAACAAAAGTTCAAGAGCTCCAGCGGCCGCAGTCTCATCTCCCTCAGAGGTTTCGACTTCATCTCTGCGTAAGGACGACTCGTCACAAGCTAAGGTCCCTGCAAGTCACCACCAGCGAGTTCTTCCAGTGTGGGCACCGCTGACTTTGGGGACGCTTTTTCTGGGTGAGTGGCTCCAGCCCCGGCTCATGGGAAGAGCAGCAGTGAAGTGATGGCACCAGAGCCTCTGGAGGAGGCCCCTTCCCAGCGCTTCCTCGCTCACGAGTGCCAGCTACAGCTTAAAGAGGGGAGGCAGCGCGAGGTGCGGCGCTGCAGCCGAAGGGGCCTCTGCAAGGTGAGCAACACCAAACCATCCCAGAGCAGGCACCTTCTCGGGGGTCCTGTGCAAACAGGCACCCCGTGACTAAAGGCATGTCACTGCTGTGGCCTGCCTTCGGCATCCGCAGCAGAAAAAACCCAAACCATTGGCAAAATAAAAAGCATCTAAAAAAGATGTAGATTCATAAATAGGCCATCTGTTTCTCACAAAACCTTGAGAACGGGGAGGATGAGGGTGGAGAGCGTTCTGTGAGGACTATGTATTACCTCATCACCTGAAGTCTCATAACCAAGTCGAAATTCCAGTGTCATCAGGCACAATTATTTTGATTAATGAAGATGGTAACATTCCCATCCCCACTGCCCAAGGAACAAGATGCGGGAGTTGATTACTAAGAATAAAAGCAGCGTTTGTTTATGTGGACAAACATTAAAGAAAAAAAAAAAAAGAGGAGGGAAGCCAGGCTGTAATTGTTGTCAGGCTGCTCTGATGCAGCCCTGTTTGACACAACGCTGCTGAAGCATCTCACCTATGCGTATGTAACTGCTGGCTCACAGTTGCGAGGTTAAGAGCCAAATCCCCCACAGAGGCTGAGAAGGAAGACAGTTTAAAAACGGGCTTTTGCAGAAGTGGAAAACCAGACTAAAACATAATAACCTGTTCCCCAGAGAAACACAAGCTGTGCCTTCTCAACAGTAGTGGTCAGGCACTCTAGAAAAGCAAGGAGTCGAATGTCTGGAAATTGAGGAATACGAACTGCTTTAATTCACCCTTCCTTAGAAGGGAGCCCTCCCGTTAAATCATCCCGCCCTTTGCAGACGGACAGTTGTGAGGAGGACTCTAAGCGAACAATCGCTGGCTTTCCATCCGGATCAGAGGGGCGACGGTGAACACCACACACAACGTCACTGTTAGTTGTGGCCCTGATCTGTATTTTGTCCTTTTTTTCTTTTTCTTCCTGTAACACTCATGGACCTTAATATATTCTGTTCATAAAACCTTAAGGAGATAGTTTAAGGGAACTAAAAGCATGTTTGTTTTGTCCACAGATGAAACACCGGTGTAGCTGAAGACTGAACCTGTAGTGGAGTGTTAGTCAATTGTAAACTGTAGGAGATGTGTGCATTTTACACAAACTGAATACGGAGGAAACGAAGGACGACTCCGCATCATTCCAACTCTGATAAAGTGCACGGCCTTCGGAATTCCTGTCCCCGCTCGTGGAGCCATTTATTGGATACTGCAAAGACATAAAGGTATTTGATCACTGCACCTGGTTGGCTCCCTGCTTCTAATTTAAGCTAAATATATGCTATTGGCCAGCCTTCCGTTAAGCACAGGCTTATGGTAATTCTCTAAAGTATTTTAGTACACACACACAAATGTGAAGTTGGCCTAATAAATCCAAGAGGGGATAAAACCTTCCAGTCGCTGCAACGCTACAGAGAACTATTAAAGTAGATAGAGTATTACAGGTATTTTATATCTATTATAAAATATGCTACCATACATAAAATAAGTAACATAATATGTCTAGAGAGAGATGACACAGATATAGCTACAAAGTAGATTTCTTTATAAAGGACCTAATTTCTGGCTGCTTTTTATTCCCCCATGAAGTCCAGAGGCAAAAGAAACCCACGACAGCCCACCAACAAAGCCCCAGACCTCCAGGTCACTGGCAGCGACAACAACGTGAGGGGTACTTACCCCATTTGTTTCCAACTAGTACCGGGCAGGCCGCATGCCGCGTGCTGTAATCTCCTTCTCCGCTTGGGAAGAGGTTGTACCAGAATACAGCCGTTCCCTGGGAATGGCAGGGGAAACCCTCAGCGTGTTGCTCTGTGCGATACACACCGTCACACCAACTTACTTAACGATGAGGCAAAGGTAGGTGTATTTGTATTTCAGACGTTCCTTTTAAACTGAAAGCTCTTTTCCATATTCTAACATTTGCTTTCCTAAGGAATGAGTCTCCTTTGACTCATTCTCTGTCTATGTATACTTGGCTGTTAATTTTTTTTAAACCCGAAGCCAGTTTCGTTCAACTCTGACCAGTTTTAGAAAGCAAGAGAATTTACTAAAAATGAGCAGCAGGCCAGCAAAGACGGACCTTATTTGTGACCCTTCTGAGGGAAATAAAAATGTAACGGGAACACACAATTTCAGGGGCAATTCCCTACAGCCGCCTCGCCACTAAACCTCCTCAGGGATTTGAGTATTTCCAAAATGTGATTTGAAGTATTGCAAGGCAAGGTCTGTGCGGTAGGAGCAGTCGAGTCCAACAGGTAACTCGGCGTTAACAGGCAGAACATCAGAAGCCCTTGGAATCCCCAGCGCTGCTCCAGCCGCTTCCCTGACCCGTAAGTACCTCCGCGCTCTCGCGTGTACCCCCGTTCCACGGGCGAGGGGCGGCCCCACCGGCTGTCACAAACCCCGCTCACCTTTCTAGGCCACACGCTAGCTCCTACTTCAGGGAAGACGGTGGCGCCCCCTGCCGACACATCGCTCATCTGAAAAGGCGGGAAAAGGCACGGCTAAGTGGCAAGCTGACACCTTCGTTCATAGCATCACGTTTTAGTAAAACCAGAATTCGGTTAGCGAACAACTTCATTTCTACCTCCCAGTTAGTGGGCGAAGGCTGCACACGCTTAACAGCCTTAAAAAAGGCTGAAACCCACCCGCTTTGTGCAAGGTGCAACAGCCAGCCTTGGCCCTGAATGTTACACGCCCCGACGTTCTGGCAACGAGCATGCTATAAACACCGATGCGGACAGATAGAAAAATGAATAGACAGTCAAATTAGTTTAATTTAATTGATGCTCAACTCCGAGGGGAGGGGGGGGAACCCCACCTCCTTAAGAACACTTGGAAGAACCGTTACTTCGGGGTAAGAAGATAGCCTGTATGTATTACTGCTACCTTAGTGGCTCTCTTCATCTGCAAGTATCACTTCAGTAAAAAACAAAAAGGCAACGACATCATTCAAGGGTGTAGAATATGCAGGGATGGATATTTTTGGCACTGGCACATGGCAGAAAGATAGCACTTACTTACATAAAACAACCAAGTAGCAATTCTGTTGCCTGTTCCCAATTCCTTAAAAGCATCTGGCTCATCTTTCTGTGAATAAAAGCAAGCACATTTAATAAGCGTTTCATTTTGATTATTGAGAGGGGCCAGTACCATACAGCTGCAGACAAACTCATGCAGAAAGATTAATTTGATCCCTCTATTTGGAAGGAGGGGAGAATGCAATATGAATGTATCTATTAATTTAAATAAACCAGGCATTTTAAAATCCTGTAGGACAGGGAGGGCCGTAAGCCCAAATTGCTGATGGGTAAGAACAACTGTACTGTCTGAAGCATATATAAATCCTCTTCACAGCCACAAACGTGATTGATTAATTATGCTCCCGTATCCCCCCTGGTCCTTGCCCAAGATGACCAACAGGGAGGGCGGCCCTTCAGACCCAGGTTCACCAAGACCCACTGTAGCCGCAGGGAGGGCTCCAAGCCTGCCCCGAGGGCAGCTGCCCTGGCCCTGCTCCCTTCGGGGGTGCTTCTGCCTTTCTGGCCCTCAGAGCGGAGCTGCAGGTGTGCCGGCTGCTCTGCGGGCAGGCTGCTGCGCGACCCAGCTGGCCTCCCGCATTCTGCGCTCCTCCCTGGCACACAGGTATTTTAGAGCACCCTGAAAAATCCAACGAGCGATTCATTAAGCAGCCAGTGCGTTATCTCAGCGGCAGCGTGTCTGGCGCAGCCCTTCCCAAAGCTTTCGGCAGGAGGTAAGGTACGTACCCACCTACGCGCCTGAGAACGTGCGTGGTGTGGCTGCGACACCGCCAGCGGTGAGGTCAAGGGGGAGGCCTTTACCCTTGCTCTTGCATTACAGCTGGGAAGAAGGGAGGCAGCCGAGCTCGCCTCTGCAGAGCTAACACACTAGCCCGGAGAGCCATTTGGGCAAGCAAGGTGGGGTTTTTTTAATCATTTGACATACTGACAAGAAGAAAAACCCATTGCGATGGGTTACAAGACTAACTTTTGTCACACCTCACATCCCACCCTTTGTCTGTGCTAAAATTTCGGCAATCATTACCATTAATTAACCAGAAATTTACCCATGCATTTCCAAACAAAAACTGTTAATCGTTTGCAATGCTTTTTGAGCATGTGCTTACAGAGCAGAGATTCTGATTAATAGGTGGTGGCTTGGATTCACAGTAAGGTTAATCTGAAGGTGTTAAAATCACACATAGGTATGCCCAATAAATAACCAACTGAATTCAGTGGCATTATTTCCAGCAGTCCGCAGTTTAAACTGGAATAGCAATATGTTGGGAATTTAAATCAAATTTAAAAAAAAAAAGGATGGAGAGATGAGAGGACCTCGCTAGGCTTTTTCCAGTTCCAAGAGTCTGCTAGCACTCGGCATGTAAACTACAGTAACAGAGCACCTTTATATTTTTCAAAATTTCTTCAACAGCACGCAAGACACCTGCGTCTCGGCTCTGGGGAAAGAAGTTCTCTCTCCGCATCGTGGGACTCCGCGGTAAGCTGCGACGCGCGTTCTCCTACGCTGCCTACGACGCCTTCCTCACAGAAGAGGGCATTAAGCTCTCACCCATGCAGCCACGTTTGCCTTATTCAGCAAGGCTCTGCACCGCGGGCACAGCGACAGTAGCTTGGGTGCGTGGATGCACGTTAGCTGATGCCACCATCGTACGCCGCACGTGTCAGGAGCATGGGATGTACGCCGAGTTTTTATACGGGTTAGCTCTATATCCTTCAGCGATTTTAAACAAAATGGCTTTACACGGCCAGTACCCTGGCCAGCCAGAATACTGGTAAATGTTTCTCCAGCTTTGGAATAAAGCTAATGCTCTTTGCTCTGTTAAGAACTATCAGTCACCTCCTTGGAATAATTCTTTTTTAATTATGTTTTTGAAGAAAAGCCTTGTTGCTCTGTAATGCCTAGAATGTTTATCAGTTCAGCTGGTGGTTTAGAGGGCTTTCTCCACTAAGATGGATTAGAAAAGTTGAAGAGCTACAAAATTTAATACAGGTTAAGGAATAAAAATTGTGCCACAGCCCAGAGGCCCAGGCTTCACCAGGTGACTATCTCTCCTCCATCTCTTTACTTGCCCGTGCAAAGTCAAAGTGGGGTTCATACTGTCCTCCCACTCCATAATTTGCCACCTGAAAAAGAGAAACACAGCACTTGTGAAGAAGAAAGAGGTGGAGACAGAAAACAGGACTTACCCTTCCGAAATCAAAATGAGGCTCATACTGGCCTCCTACGCCGTAGTTGGCTACCTACAGTGAAAGGAGAAGCACAAAATCTAGTAAAGCAGTAGTTTATCCAGACAAGAATTTGACCGTCATCTACAACCTTTCACTAGATGAACTTTAAGAATCAAGCCACAGGAAAGGCCAAGTCTCTGCCAGTTAAACCGTGCTGCAAGCAGCAAAGTCCTACTGGGTTTCTTCACAGGTAGCTCCGACTTCACCCAGACCCCTCCATCAGCGCACAGCCAGAACCTGACTCGGAGCTTTAGGGTCTCAGCCCTTCAGCCTGCCTTTGCAGTTCTCCACTGGGTACCAGCTCCCAGCAAAGCCACCACTGAACCTTCCCTTCCCTTCCCCAGGGTCAGTTTTCCTGGAAAGCTCTTCTGTCCGCCCCCAGCTGAACAGTAAAGGCATTCTGCCATTTCTGAGCATCTGCTCCTCTCTGATCCTAGTGACTCTCAGGTGACAGAACCTGACCAGGAAACTCCCAAAGACCTGGCCCCCCCACAGGCTCCAAGGAGCCCCAAGATGTCTGGTTACAGGAGCAGCAGCACATCCAAGACTGGCACCGTAAGATGCGGTCTACTCCAGGAAAGGAATGTGGGACTTCCCCAGGGCAGAAAAATGTTTTTCTTCTCTAGAAACTTTAAAGGCTATACTCTCTTCAAAATGGGTCACGGAGCTCTTACATCAGCCAAGTTTAAATCACTTTTTGATCTCTATGTCAATAAAGAGAATCCACTGTCCTTGCTGCTGATTGATTTTTTTTAATTTTTTTTCATGTCTTCTTTGTATTCATAATAACCTCAATTCTCAACCAGATGCTTGGGCATTACGAGTCTACAGTAGCACAACAGCTTTCAGGAACTACTTTCTAGGTAGCAATGCTTTCTCAGAATCAGTGAAGCAGCTGTTCATTTAAAAGCCTCAACTAAACGAATAAAAGTATTTCTAGAATAAAATTTACTCAAGTTAAATGCACAGTCAGTCCTTCCCCCGTGACGGAGACACCAGACCCACTGTTGGCCTTCTAGGACCAAAGGATGGGATTGGCAAATGTAAACCCCCCTTCTCTCCCCCTTTCCCTGTAGTATCATCAGTCAAGCTAAACTTTTCGCTATCACTACAGCAGCGAAGTTTGACCCTGCAGCAATAAAACTCAATTTTATTAGTATAAAGAAAAAGGAATTACACAGCCACTTCAACAAACAGCAGGAGTTTCAGTTATTACCGTTTCCCTCCACCACCAGAAAGCCATTTCACACTAAAGTAAGTGCTACTCAGCAAAGACAACTTTGTTTTTTCCTCCCTGTAAAAAACCCCACTCATTCTTCCCGTGGCCTGGAAGCAAACCAGCCATCAAATTCACTACCCCGGGGCTGAATGAGCTTTTGTGGCCACCGCGCCACCACCGCCCAAGGGAGCCCGGTGCCGCACACCAAGCCACCCAACGCGAAATGCCGGCTGCTGACAGTCACCACCCTACTTGTCCTAACGGTTTACCTGGAGTTCTTCTGCTGTGGAGACATCAAGTCCTGTCAGGTCCTGTATCCTTGTGTTAATGCGAGACACCACGGGGCTTTCATAGCCAGACAACCAAGCACTA
>NW_009635495.1:0-401 GCF_000690535.1 Cariama cristata | reverse complement strand
GAGGAAAAGAAAAATTAATAAAACATGGTAGTAAGAAGCAGTAAAGCTAGCAGGACAAATGCAACATTTGTAATTACTTCAAATTTGAGTGTTGGGGTTTTTTTGTACTTTTCAAGAAGTATCTCCAGGGCATTACAAAGGCCTGCACTTAATAAACACATTTTCTAGAAAGAACACTTACAGCCCGAGGAAAAGAAAAATTAATAAAACATGGTAGTAAGAAGCAGTAAAGCTAGCAGGACAAATGCAACATTTGTAATTACTTCAAATTTGAGTGTTGGGGTTTTTTTGTACTTTTCAAGAAGTATCTCCAGGGCATTACAAAGGCCTGCACTTAATAAACACATTTTCTAGAAAGAACACTTACAGCCCTGGTTTAAGGGCACCCTAAAACTAAGGGC
>NW_009635494.1:0-1513 GCF_000690535.1 Cariama cristata | reverse complement strand
CGCTGAAGCCGCTGCCCCCGCAGGGCCGTGGGTCTCCTCCCCACGCCGCCCGAGGAAGACGCAGCCGGGTCGCCCAAGAGCCAGGAGCGGGCAGGGCTGCGCCGAGCCCTGCAGGAACGCTCTGCCTGCCGCCGGAGCTCTGGGGGACTTGAATGCGGGGAAGGAGAAACGGATGGGGAAGGGCAGCAATCCTCGTGATGTGGTAAGGCGAACAGAAAGATCAATACGTGTGTGCCTTCGGGGGGGAAGGGAGGTGCATTCACTCTACGGGGGTGGTTTTTTCCTGTTAGCCCCTCAGGAAGTGAAAACTGGGGAAGCCTGAACGGGAGCCGGCCTCCGTGGCCATTGGAAGTGTTGCTAGGAGGCTGGGAGGAGGCCTTGCTGCTCTTTGCTGAGGATTAATAGGTGTGTGATACCAAATGAAAAGACAGCAACCAGCTCCCTTGAGATCATCAGTGTAATGCACTCCTGTAGGCACACACGCACACACACACTATACCTACTCCCTGGCAACCTAAATTAGTCTGCTTCCCTTTTCTCATGGGTTACAACCCCACTGGGTGCATCATTACAAGCAAAACTCCCTTCTGAGGACGCTCCCTGCAGCTCACTTGGCCTGGGAGCTGGTTCCGAGACAGAAAGCATCTGCCCCTTTCACAATACAGCAGATGATCTTTCTCCCCGCTTACTGTCTCCCTCTGCCACAAAGCTTTGCTTTTTTAATTATTTTTTTTTTTAGTACAGCCTCAGTTTAGGCTATGAACCTAATCAAAGTGACAAGACTCATGTTGATTCTAACGGATTCAGGAAGTGATGTACTAAAAAACCCAGCTGCAATGATTGTATTAATGGGATTCACAAGGTACCTTGGCTATCGATGTCCCTACTATCAATGCAGCTTTAATGCTAAGGTGTCACCATTTTTATCCCACGTTCCTTCTATTCAGAGTAAGAAAGAAGAGTTGAAAGGCTCTAAGATGGAAATAAGAGTCAGGATTCATTAGCATGAATCTCACAGAACCCTTTGCATTTGGCATAAATTGTAGGAAATGTAAATCTATGCAATCGTGTATCTCACACCTAAACGCGCACTGAAACGCACGTCTGTCTCACACACACACCCCGACGCTGTCAAAAGCACGCTCCGCCGTGCCCACAGAAGCGATTTCCTGTGATACCCAGCTACACGGCCGTACATTATGTCGAACACACGGATCCATGTCACGCACCCCCGTTACACACACGGGATCACACATGCACGTCTCCATTAGCACCAGACACTCATCCTTAGCTGCCTGGGGAGGGGGGGGTGTCTCTTTCCTCCAATCTCCCCCTCCCCACCTTCCCCACCGTGCCCACACACCCTCCCTGAAAGGATATGGCCATTCTGTTATTCTCTTGGCATATTTCCGTATAACATTATCTTCACTGAAGATGAAGAGGGATCTGTTGACTGTGAAGCAGTTCTGTTTGACAGGAATGGGGTTGTAGAGAGCCATAGTCCTGGCCCTCT
>NW_009635493.1:10150-26045 GCF_000690535.1 Cariama cristata | reverse complement strand
GATCAAAGGTGGGTCAAAAAGCACATTTAGTTCAGAACATGAAGAGCTGGAAACATAAATGCCAGGGCAGTATTTCTTATCTTTCTAAAAGGGTTTTGAGATCCATTGGTGGGGGGATTTTTAGAAATTTCAACATACTACTGTTTTTATGTGGATTATTACACCTCTGGATGTGAACAACCTATCATTAACCCTGCTGATACAAAGCAGGATGCCCTTGCCTACAAATAACAACAGTATTTCTTAGCCTTTCTCTTATTTCAGTCCTAAATAACGTAAGTCACTTTTTTTTTCCTGTCACTAATATTTTCCAGTTACAAAGCATTTAACTGATAAACATTAAAAAAAGCGCGTTTGTTTCTAGGAAGCACTTAGTAAGCAAATAGTTAAGGTGGTGTGCTCAGATAAAACTTTTGCTCAGAGGAAGGCGACAGCAGCGTGTGTAAAACTGACAGGAAGCTGCAGTGAGGCTTCTGGCGAGGAGAGTGGGTGTGGAGGAAGCACAGGCGCTCTGTTTGTAGCACAGAGAGAGAAAAGGGATAAAGAGAGAGATTACATGTCCTCAAGTTGCACGATGGAGAGTTCCTTGGTATAAATGTTTGGAGACCATACAGCTTTGAATGAATGTGTGGGAGATGCTAGAGCTCAGAGCAAACGCAGTCAAAGAGTGACCGGTGAAATGAACTGCCCTTGGTAAGAGAAGCTTCATCTAGGTTCAAGGCATCCAGAAAGTGACGCATTTAAAAAATATTTTTCTTTCAGAGCATTGCTCCCAAAACCCAAACGTCATAAAATCTCTTCCAAAGTCCAGACAAATCTCTTGGTGTTTTACAGTTTAAGCCCTTGTGCAGTACTTTGATAATGAATCCCTGTAAATGACGGATAATGCAAAAGAGCTCAGGTTGTGAGAAATCAAGTACATAGAAACCAGTCCTTTCTCAGCAAGGCGTCCTATGCGGGGCAAAAATCATTAATGAGAGATGTCAAAATAGATAAGATACAGCCTCTCAAGTAAAAATCGTAAGAGCATCTCATGCAATTATTAGCTGTACGGCGTGTTTACTCACCAGATAGAAAAACGTTTCTGTTTCTTTAGTCTTTTCTGTCAGTAGATGTTATGAGCACCCAGAAATATTCACAGGAAAAGAACAAACAGAAAGATGTATCCTCTGCCCTCACAACTTTCTTCAGTGAACTAGAGTAATCACAAATAACAAGCAGTGTTCCAGGAACAGATGTGTGTCATTAGCGTAATAATGTTTTACAGTGTGCCTTTAATTGCCCTGGGTTTTATAAGCGGTGGGGCAAATACTGCTCTTTGCTACAGAACGAGAAAACAGGAAGGGGCCTTTGGGAGTCTGAGTGAATCTCCCGTGAGCAGATCTTGGCTTTTTGAGTTTCATACAGGGGAATCTGAAACTCAGTGTTTTAAAAGAAGTGTATATACACGTATATACACATATGGTTTACTTAATATAGACATGCTTGGAGATTGATCACTGTAACTAGAAGAAATAGGCAATTAGGATCCATTCTGAGCAAGAGACGGAGTGTTCCCTTTTCCCAGCTCTCTCAGCCACATACTTTGAATGTAAATCGGGCCCTTAAGTTTGGATTTTCCTATGAATCATCTAGCTAATCCTCAGCACAATTCTTAAACCAGCTTTACCCGTATCAGTGTGACTGGCAAATAGAAATTGGTGTGCTTGTTAAGCGTACTCACCCGGTACTCCACAGGGCTTGTTCTGCTCAGCTTGCTAAGCGTTTCACACGTCCCTGAGCCGCTCGCTGATGGTCGCTCAAGCAACTGTGCCAGTGGAGAGGTGCCCCTATGATAGAGCAACTCCCCAGAGAAGCGGGGATATGGAAGAAAAGGGGGAGACAAGGCCAAAGTGCTGTTGTGTCGCATAGGAACAACACAGCAGCATCGGCTTTGCTCTGCGGGCCTGCCCGTGCCCAGCATCAATCCGGAGTTTTTCAAAGGAGGAGGTCAAATACCCATCCGCCTGCCCACCGAACAAAAAAACAGGAGACCTGCTTATACCCGTAAACCTTAATGACAAATCGACCTTTCCAAAGCACTGTACCACTTGTCCTTGGTGCTGTAACTTCCATCTCCCGATTTACCAGTTGCCTGCCTGTACTTCAAAAACCTCTTATTTCAATGACCAGTGCTTAGCTGGAGCTAATTCAGCCTGCTCATCACTAACACAATGAGCTGTCTGATAAGGTCATGGCTGTTGTGAGGAACAGCTACAAGGGGACATAGAAGATCCCCTCTGATGGAAGAAGAGGAGGAAAATACTGACAGTGTCAAAAAATTCTGTGGAATTAGTGGGGGGCAAGGGGGAGTTGATAGATTATTTGGGGAAAACTAAGGAATATTTCTTTAAACGATCCTTTAATAAAAGCTTGACAGGGTGGCCTTTGGTCACCTCCGTATAATTTTTCTAACTTTGCCTGCATTGTTTTCACTGGGGCTGCATGGGTGTTGGAGTGAAGAATGTGGCTTTATGTGTATTGCAGTTTCATTACTGCTGAAATACAGCCATCCCCGGGACAGAATGCAGAGCTGGCTTGTGCCAGCAAACTCTGAAGTTTAATGGGTATGTGGTGCCAGGGAATGTTGTGCTGGCTGCAAGCCAACTAGCTGTGAACTTTTCTAGAAATTTGTCCTGAAGGGAAAAGAAATGTCATTCAGTTAATCTAGGGGGATGCTTTACTTTCAGAGAGGAAGTTCTCATCTTTTCTGGTGAACGGACTGAAAGGGATCGATTCTTAGCTCGGAGACTCGGTTCTTCCAGCAAGAGAGTGTTTACTAGATCAGAATGTGCTTTGGATTGTGAGAGCAATGACAACATCTCCAACGGTAAAGAAAAATGTCTGTTATTTTTGAGACATAGATGCGTGAGATATCTTTATCGTTCTTTATCCTTCAACGTGATTTTCGTTTGGTATTTCTCCAAACGCAGAAGATTTAGTCATGTAGAGTGGGAATACCTGCCTGCCTGAATAGCGCCTTGAGATGTTTTGAGAGACGTGTCTTCCCCTGCAAACTCGATGCAGTTTCTCTGTGTCTTCATATCCATTGATACAGCTTCAGCCTGAGACTTTTACATTGATAATTATCAGTTCTACTAGTTCATCATCTTCACTTCTGACATAGTTTCCATTATGCAGTTCTGCATCTTAACCTCTCTTTATTGCATCTTCCTGATGTATTGCTATTTACTAACCAAAGTTGTTTAAACAGGGGTTTAATCACAAGCTTGACTGAAACTTCACTCCGAGCTGTTTTTTTCCCCCAAGTCTTTTTCACTTTCCGTATGTTTACCTCAATGTTGAGGAAAATCCTCAGTCATTTCTCTGCTCCTCTTCCACCTCCAAACTATCTTGAATTATTGTTTTTTCCGATCTCTTAGGGATGTTCCATGACTCTTACAATTTATCTGCCAATATCTCTTACTGGGCTAACCCTTTTCCCTGCCGTTGGCCCAAATCCTGCCATTCGTTCATATATATAGCCCTCCTTTTATCTTGTGATTTGCCTTCCTCCCCACCCTGTGATAACTGCTTTGAGGAGCAAAATTTGCCTTTGTTTTTCTAAGCTGGGGAAGAACAGGCAGCGGACACTACTGCAATTTAAATTGCAAATGCCAACATTTATTTACAGGGGTCTCATTTTTTAATCTGTTTTCTCCTGTCTTTTGAGAGACTACTTTTATATCACTGCAGTTACTTCAGATAAAGCAAGGAATAGCTGTTTCACAACATGGCTGTTGTGAAAGCACAGTACTCTGAATTGCAGAGAGATTCAAGAAAATGCCCTGAGCTCTGGAATTTAAACTCTTAAAAATAAGGATTAATTTGGTAAAAGGAAAAGCCTACTTTATTTTATCCTGTGTTGAAAAGATCTTTCAAATTGCATTGGACAACCAGCTGATCAGATAAGGAACAAGATTGTCACAGCCACGTAAGTGTTTTAAAAGAGTAAATGAAGAATAATGTATCCAATCGGAACTAGAGAGGGAATGTAATTACCTGGAGCAGAATCTGTCCAGGACATGGGCAAACAATTCTCTCCGAAAAAAGTGTCATACATGTTTTAACAATTTCAAAGCTTCGGTTCTCCTGCTTTTCCCAGAGAACACTTTTAGCAGCACATGATGCAGAAAGAAGGTTACTACCTTCTGAATCACCAGCGCCTGTGATACCGGGATAGTTCTTCAACGTCTTCCATAAAAGGACTGGGTGCAGCGGCAGTTAACCGATGATGATGACTGATACGTTCACAATTTCGATACCACGGCAGTATAAAGTTCTAAACTAATCCTTAGTTTCCCCCATTTATAATTCTGCAGTCTTCCTGAGAATGTCCTCCTTCACCCTGTAACCAGAGATTTTAGCATAACGCATTGAGCCCAATAGAATAGTCTGAGCGACGGCAGCACTGGGACCATAGTGGTAGTCCCAATGAAGTATATGGGGAGTGGGTACTTTTGACTCTGCTTTACCAGAACATGAAAGTAGAGAATTCTGACTTGGGAAAAGAGTGTTATAATTATAACTGACTGTCAGTACCAACATTTTAACTATCGTACCTTTCTTTTGTTCTTTGATTTTTTCTTTTCGTTGTTATTCTTTTTTAGAATTCTCATTTATATCCAGATTCAGACTCTGCTGGAGACAGACAAAAAGTTACTGTTGATTTTAATGAGCTTTATACCAGGACTTAAATTCAGCCCTTGAGGGATGTGCAACATTTAGCAATACTTGCATTTAAAATATATATTCACTTCTGGTTTATGTCAATATTAAGACAGGAGCAAGTATGTTTAATGATGACAGGTCTAAAAATACTCAGTGTTTTTTGTCCTGCTTCCCCCAGCAGCAGAATTATATCCCAATTAACATAGCAATTTACACTGAAATATAGGTATAGATACGATTTTTCTTTGCTTCCTTTCGTTTCTGTCCACTTTAGAATCAAGCCTTAATTAACACAATGGGCCAAAAGCATTCACAGGGAAATCATTAGTTACATTAGCATTTCATTGGTTTTGGTACTCTGTTTGGTTAGAAGAACAAAATGTACAGCAAAGAAAGGAGAATTTGTTTCATAACTTTGTTAGAACATTTTCTCCTTAGCTTGCTTTGTAGATATGGCCTTGTTCTGCCGTATCTTTCCTTTGGCCACGGAAGTTGTTGCTGAAACTACAATCAGGAGAGAGGTCTTAATGAGGATTGTTAAAGTCTACACCAAGGAATACACATATTCCTTGCCTTTTAAAGCTAGCCAAAAATCAGGGTAATTTTTTTCCCCCCATTAATCTTTTTTCCAAAAAGAATGCATTGTGGGTTTTTTAGCTGATAACAATTTCTTTGGTTTACTTCTTTTTTAACAAGTCCATAAATGGCAAACCCCTCAAACAGCCATTTCATTGAAGTGTTTACCACTAATCCAACTGTGTATTTCAGTGGGAAGGTGATCAACTTTGTATCCCCTAAATAATGAATGTAAAAACTGGAAAATGTTGACAAGCATGCTGATTTTGAATGAATGCGTATATTCAAACCATCTCCAAAGAATCACAGAATCATAGAATCATTATGGTTGGAAGAGACCTCAAAGATCATCAAGTCCAACCGTATACCTGATGCCAGTTGCTGCATCTGCCACAGGCCATGGCTCAGAGTCTGATCTGGAAAAGATTTGATGTTTTTCCGTGTCGTATAGGTGCTATGATAATCTATGGCATCGGAGCTGTGCAGAGACATGCGTCTCACATACTCTTTGCAGCTTGCTTGGTTCATTTTAGCTCATCTTTCAGGGTGGTTTATCAGCTGGTAGGCCTACGACCTATTTGCCCCTTTGGTGTCACTCTCAGAAGGACTCGGGGGTCAAATCTCTTCTTGTTCCTTAACTGGCCTGAGGTTCTGAAGAGATTGTTTGTGTAATAGATTTATTTTATGAATATTTTCATTTTACTACTGCTATACTATGCAGTTCTGCTGAGCTTCAAATTGAAGATTTCATAATATCCTATTCCCGTGAGATGTCTGTGTTGTTATATTCAATTTTTATCAATAAAAATACGCATTTGAAATGAAAATGCTGTCCTCTCCAAACCTTTCTTGCAAATTCAGAATTGCTTCAAGGTCCCAAGCTTTTTAACTACCCCTGCACTACACAGAATCTTCTATTACAACCTCGAACAGCATAAAATTTATTCTAATTTGAGCTCTAGACAGTATTCTAACATTCAGAGGAGGCTGGGTGAAGAGGAGCCCTGTGAATCACGACCAAAACCAGGGACGGAATGGAAGCTGTTGCCCTGGTGTTGCGTTTCCTTGAGTGCAGGCGATACTCCTGTTGCCCTGGTGCCGTCTTTCACGTGCTCAGGTGATACCGCGCTGGCTGTGCTCGTTGTGCAGCCTCTGTGTGTGCCCCATGCGAGGTTTCCAAATTCGATTCAAGTGAAGGAAGACATGGAGACATCATCTTAAAGATGTCACATAAAATAAAAATACTAGGTGTTTTTTTAAATGGTATCGCCACTTGAGTTGTTAGTTTTGCTCCCTGCTTTTCCTAACTCTTGTTTTCTACATTTTTCCTTTTCCTTCCATTCTTCCTTTTCCTTAACAATTGAACAAATTATGGGAGTTTCAGACTCCAGTGAGGACACAATGAATTGCAGTAATGGATTTTATGCAGTCTTTCTCTAACTCATATAATTTTGTCTAAGTTTTATTATGTATCATTCCATTATTTTATAAAACAGCAACTTTCCCCCTCCCTCTTTCTTCTTCTCTTTTACCTTGTCTCACTTTTTGCGTTAACACAGCAGTTTAAAGATTGCAAGTTAGTTCTGGGGTGGGGTTGTGTGATATAATCAACTTCAAGATAGTCTTTACATTTCCTTTCATCCGCTACAATACTGAAATTTATGCTTAGAGATCAGCAGTTACTCTGGCTTTATTTCTTTATGCTCCTTCAATGATACATAAAGAAAGGACTGTAGCTTTTTTTCCTGAAAGCACTCTTAGATTAGCACCACGTTATTTAACAATTTTGGTACGTAACAGTGGATTTGGAGAAAGAGCAGTGCTTTGGAGATAACAGTCATTTTATAGCCAGTTCTGGCGAGTAGCGTTTTATCGTTTAAGTCATTTTTTTTGTCTGTCTGTGGGCATTCAGTAATGGAGCAAAAGCCCTCAGGAGGGAATCCTTCCTTTTATAGAAGTTCTGAGGCGCTTCAGGCTTTCCCAGGTTGGCCCATGTCCTGCTCTCCCTGTTCCGGGCATAACATCGTATTTTAGTTCCCAGGAATATTCTGTGCATGCTTTAGGCTGTTGGTGAAGGCTGCACGTGTGGGGATCGCAGTATACGGGCACATGGACTCCAGAACGTGAGCAGAGCTGCCCGCATTATTTAATGTACAGAGAACAGCGAGTGTCATCAATTCACTGGGCCAGTAATTCTCAGCATTTTCCATGCTCAGGATTTCTGCTTATCCAGCCAGAGGGTGATTAGATGGCTCTCTCAGATTGCAGTGCAGGGAGGACGGTCAGTCGTGACTCCTTGCCACATACATACATTCGTGACACCCATGTTGAAAATCTCTGTGTGTACTTGTCCAAGGTACACTCTGGAGATGCGTTTTTTAAACGCTCTGTAATAAGCTACCAACAGAGTCACGAATCATTCTGTTGTATAAATGCCTGTCAGCTCGTTACAGCTCATTTCAGGTTTGTTAGTGTATTTCCAAGATGACTTGGCCCATAATTAGGAATCCTAAACATCACTAATAAATCTCAACCCCATTTTTTTCAGTGTATCAGTGGTGAAAACCACGCCAGCTGAACCTGTATGGAAACTGTTATTTCCCTAAAGGACAGTTAAAATCATATCGTATACCCAGTGTTCTGTGGTTTGGTACCAGTACCATATAAAATAGATTCCATGTAGTTACATGGAATTTGTAAGATGGACAGATCAACCTTAATTCTGCCGTCCTATATATGCAATCACATAATATATAAAAAAGTACAAAATTCCTCAAAGAATATTGTTAAATACATATCCAAAGTGAAATTGTACTAATTGTTTTTTTGCTTACCCACACACTTCATAAACACATACAAGGAGGCAAATAAATAAATAAGCAATTTTTGAGACATCAGTTTCCTAACAATTTGTCCACATTTCTAATGGGTTTTGAGTGACAGCATTAATAATATTTGGGAAAATGCACCCTACCTATATACATGTAAACATACAGTTACAATTGCTCTAGGAATCCTATTTTTGAATTTCCACACTTCTTTGCAATGAAATATTTGACCTTCCTGATGTATTAACATACAGATTTTTTTTTTTTTTTAATTTAATATACGGATGAAATTGGGGCAGAGAACACAGATGACTGCTTCTGAGCCCTCAGGCTCCTGATTATCTCAGGATAACCGTGCCTTCCTGGAGTTGCTCAACTGCTGCATTAACAGTCTTTACTGTGAAGAAAGCAGTGTTAGATAAACATCATTCAGAAGGGTATCTCTAATTGTTTAAGCCTACAGAAATAATTTGCCCCAAGCATCAGCAGTAGATAGGTGCGGTTTTCAGATCATCAAGAAATACCTTAGCCTAGTATCAACTCAGTGCTGTGTCATCCTCTTGTTTTAATTGACACCGAGCCTATCACTTACTCATTCTAAAGTATTTACAAATCTTGATTAAGTCACAATAGTTAAGTGTCAATATATTCATAGTGCTTGTATAGGCTAGGGGGTTACCTGCCTTCTTTTGTGTTGGAATACCTCATGCAGAGATAGTAAAGGACATCTATTTATGCCTGGGTGTTGGCTAGTGCCAGCAACAGCTGCCAGCAGCTGTGTGTGGCACTGGGAAGATGCAGCGCTCAACAGAGGCATCTTGGTAGGTATCTCCACTCCCCAGTTAAGCAGCTTTTCGAAACAAGCTGCCGTCCTCACGCTTGCAGGTGTGACAGAGAGCAGATCTAGGGAGCGAGGAGCTTCTAAGCCTCACAGGGCCACCACACGGATTCAAAACCGGCCAATAACTCCACTGGAGCAGGAGCCCTTGCCATTGTCCTCTCTGTGTGTGGTTGACAAGGGGTGTTTTGAAGATGACCCTCTTTGCCTTTCAGCTTCACACCTTCAGTGTGTGTTTGCTCCTTTCTACACATCCACTGTTTTGTCCTCCTGCATATGTCACTCAAATCTTTGTATAAACGTCCTGCACTTTCCGCCCTGCTCAAGTGCAGAGGCTGTGCGCCCTGTGTCCCTACACCTGCAGGTCACAGCTCATGTAACTGCCAGCACAGAACATGGATGTATTCCCTACAGGAAGCTTGGCAGAGGAGAAGTGTTGGGCTGCTTGGGAACTCCAACTGGAAGGTCTGTCCCACATAAGTGAGGCCACTGTTCCAGTAAATGACATCTATTTCTGCTGCGTAAAACTAGGGAAAGCTTGGTTTCCTGGGACCTTCCTGTACTTCCAGATTAATTGCATCCAAATGAAATAGAAGGTGCTGATGCTGTACTGGCAGTATCAGATGTTCCTGTTTCATTTACTGAAAGACAAGTTCTGTTATATTTCCCCATGAATAACAAGGGGCCTGATGGCAGCTCCTGGATGTTGGGATCTATTTGAATACAGTAAAAATCAAAGTCATTCTATGAGGGAAAGAAAAGAAAATATAGTTTGATTGTTGATTACATGTTTTTTTTTTCTTTTTGGGTAGTTTTATGTTAATCTGTCCTCAAAAATACTTTATCACTAACAATTTGGATATTGATAGAGTATCTGTAGCACTGAGTTACCACCAGAATCTATGTCTAGGCTACATTTTATACACTGCTTTTATTTAGATCTTCACTCCTGCTTTGTCTCCAGGGAATTCAATTTGAACTAACATAGCTTCTTTTTTTTATTTGTCAAATTTTTATTCATATGTGACTCAAAATATTGTGCCCTATGTCAAAGTATCCGTCACTCCCTTGTGCATATATGTATGAAAGCACATGCATATACACTAATACTTGCCATTTATTTATACAACACACATTATTTTAATGATGTAATACATATACTTACACATACCTATAGCATATATAATTATTATATGGGGCTATGCAATAATAATAATTACAACTGTGTATAAATGTATGTGATGAGAAAGATCAGAAGAGGATTGTGACAACTTGCTAGCTATTACTTAGTGGTACTTATTTGCAGAGAGAAAATTAACTAAAATAACTGTAGTGGATTAAGTGTGCCTGAAAAAGTTCGCTGTCCCGGAATTGTTGTAATTAAAATTCATACCTTACTTTAATCCAGAGAAATGTTACAAGGTACAGAAACCCCATTGTTAGCAGTAATAGATTCCCCACAAGTTGAGAGATGCATGTTGTGAGCATTTATCTGTAGGCAGAAGTTACTGTACTTTTTACCAAGATGACGCATTGCCACAGAAAGGCGTTAACGCTTCTGCTCTAACATTGTGGTCTGTGAACATTGACGGTTTCTAAAACCTCTCTTTCCAGAGTGAACACTCACAAATCTGCTGTAGGAAGAGATAAATAGCTAGACTTCAATCCCAGCCTGCTTCCACTCCTCTGAACGGCTCATTCAGAAGCACTCGGATTTACAGACATTTTATCCTGAGGCTTTTATCACCGAAAGGAAGTGGGGACCTGACTTCCCTGTTCCCACTGCCGGCTCCCCGGGTTGCGCATAGATCCGCTGCCACAACAGGCTGTAGTCGTGTTTCAGCAGCAAACACAAAACAGGCCATAGGGACAACAAACAGAGAAAGAGGAATAATAACAATAACCTCAGCTGTTCTCAAGCTGAGATAGATCCATGAAGTGCCACTGGTATTTTGGTTGCAAGATGACAATATATGAACTTGTTTAAATGATACAACGTAATCCATTATAATTATACTGATTAAAATGAGAAGGATGGCAGCCCAAGCACTTTTGCATCATAGATATTGGCTGTGAGGTTCTAAGGTCTGAAAATAATTTGTTCAGTCTTTAAAAAAAATGTTTCTATCAGTGCAAAGTTTAGCAGTTTAACGATACCTGCATTCTATGCAATACATATTCCTCCTTTTAAATAAGTCGAGGGTCTGATCTCATATTTACAACCAAGCTAAAACTTTCAGAGCTCTGAGTGCACAAGGAATGCATAATCAGATTTTAAGAGACTCAAATCTTCAGCTCACGGCTGCCTTGAATATCGCTTAATAACATCTATTCCTAAGGCTTCCTCCCAGCTCAGAGGGAGAGGAAAAGATATTAATTAAGGGTGCTACGCCAGTTCATACCAGCCAGAGATCCAACCTAATAGTTATAGTCCACAATAGAAAAAAGAGTCTTGATGGAGATCTCCAGGATACATATGCTAATTATCCCGAAGATAATTACTGGGTGCAATGGAAGGAGATGATGAGTACTCTTTACTCACACTGGAACCTGTGGGCCAAGTGTAAAATGGTGCTCCTTTCCTACTGGCTGATAAAGCATTAACATAGGAATCAAAGATACTCAGGAATGCTATGGAAAAAGCCCTATATGAAAGCGGCATATTTATTAACCAGCAGCTCTTTTGAGCAGAGCAGGAATTTTCAGATTTATATTGGTAGCCAAAAGGGGTACAAGAAACTGGCTGTTGGATTCCAAGTAATGGAAACTATCCTTTTCTCCTGTCCTGTCACAGTAATCTAGTATTTCTTCTGCGTTTATCCAGTCCACATGTTCTATATTGTGCCCATGAGGTTTTCCCTACGATCAGTCCGAGATGTCGATCTGCTGAAAGGATTCCTCTGGACTGGAAGACAACTTGGCAATGTGGCCCATTGCGGCCATCCTGCAAATCTTTTGCCCAAGTGTGACAGAAGCTTTCCTGAATGTCAGCAGTACATTCATAGCATAGGACACTACAACAGAGCGAGCGGGGTTGTGAGCTTAAATTGAAGTTTACTCTGTCATCTAATACAACATTTCTGAAAGGCTTTAAGAGCACAAGCATGGCAGAAATGCCCTACGAGGTCAGACCAACGATCTGTCTGGTCCTGTATTCTGCCTTTCACACAGGTGGGAGACATTGTACAGGTAGAAGAGCAAGTGAGCCCTGACACTCCCTGTGGTCCATTCCTCATCTAAAACTGTTGTACTGGGCGTGTTGGAGGGTACCTGGTGCTTTTGATACTCATTTATGGACCTGTTGTCTGTGCCTGTGCTGGGAATTGTTCCACTGTTCAGCTGAAACCTGACTACATGTCTGAAAATACTGGAAAGCTCAGAGTAAGGTTTGCCAGTAATGCTGTGCACTAAATAGTTGCAGTTTTATCAGCATGGAGACAAGTCATAGAAAAAGACGATGAAATCAGTTTCTCTCTCTTGCTTCTTGGACTATATCTTTTCCCTTTAAATTCCTTGGTTCCATCTCTTATTTGTAGCACTTCATTGTATTACTGTTGCTGTTTGAGCCCTGCAAGATTCCCAATCTACCTCTTTGTACGCATTTCCTTCTTTCCAATTCCTGAATGTTTTTTGCATATTAGATTTTGACTATTTCTTTTCTGTTCTTTTCTGGTTCTTGTACTCATGTTTCCTTTCATGCCGCACATCCATCTTGTAAAGCACACAGCTTTGTGTCATCTACCTCATTCCGTTATACTGCATCTATTTCACAAAGATTTTTCAAAGTAGTTCTCAGAAAAAAACACCTGTGACCCTTCATGTTTGAACTAGATGTCATATGTGGCTTCTCATGTGGTTTTCTCAACTGAAAGGCATGGGAAAGTGTTCAAAAACAAATAGTGGTGGCTTCTAATACGTGGGAGAGTTGAGATAGGTGCCTGCATTTCTGTTACAGTTGTCAGTAGAAACACCTTGAAGATACGGAGTTATGGGGCAAAGGCAAAATTCAGAGGCAATTTACTGATCACCATCTGGCACTGTAGTTTCTTTCGGACCTGTAAATGTTAGTAAATCTCAGCGGCCAAGCGAGGAGGCCCCAGATCAGGTGCCTGAAGTGGTCCCAGGGTTTAGTGCCAGACGTCCATCCCTCACTCATAGACAAGTTGTGCTCACTGCAAGATGAGGCTGGCGAGAACCTCGTCCCTGCTGTCCTGCTGGAGACCATGGCAGGGCCTCTGCAGGGAGGACCAGGGCGATGTGCGGGGTGGGTGTCCAGAGACGTTGCTGTGAGGGCTACGAGGCCATGGAGGTCCATCTGCTTGCCTTCCTCAGTGCCAAGGAAAGCAGGGGAGGGGGAGAGCACAGTGGGGGGCTTCCCAGGCTGGGGCCCCAAAACCAGGCACAAGGGAGCGAGCCGGCTGGGGTAGCCCAAGCGGATCAGAGCCAGCAGCTACACAGCGTGCTGTGCAACAGCAGTTCCTTCTGCCTGGCCTTATGGTTGTGCTGCTCTGCTGTTGAGATGTAGTCAGTAGTTTTAAAGCTGCTGTAAAGCTGGCGGTTAGTGATCGTGAGGAGTGGGGGACACCGAGCTCTAACTTCAGTCCCCATCAGTTTTGCCACGAAGTAGAGTCTGGCCATATCTGCAGGTTAACAGTCCTTTGTAATGAATGACCATGTACATCAGAACCGTAATTTATTAACTGAGCTGCAGAAAACATATCTCCTCTGCCATGCACATTTAAAGAGTTCTGCCAATAAATTAAAAATCACCTCCAAAATACTTTTCATTCCCCTGGTATCATACAGCACCTCCAAAGTCTGTGTTAATGTCATTCTCCCAGTCTGTTTTGCACTGCTGTTGAACAGAGCTCATACCTAGCAGCAGTTCTTCCAGAGCGCTACATGTCAGCTATAGGTTCTCCTAGGCCTCGTGCCTGTTGTTCTGTTTGTCTGGAACTTAGTCCTCCAGGGACCTAAGCAGATTTGTCATTAAGAAGTAGATGGAGTAAAAGGTGATATCAGTACAACTGCAGGAAATTTTGAAAATAAATACATCTGCATTGTAAGGGAAATTAAGCTCTTACTTATTCAGAATTCATCACCTGCTTGGCACAGTATAGCTTTGTGATTCATTAAAAGCTTCATTTTATTTTGATTTTTTTCCCCAACTTTGTACAGTTATATCAACCTTCCCTATACGCCTTTCAACCCCACAGTCTGCAAGCAGCTCCACCCTGCGGATGCAGTTTTAGGGAAAGCCACAATCCTTTTATAAGCTAGATATTATTGAAAGGTAAGGCTACACCTTGGACACTATTCTTCCCTAGCTTTGCTACATGGGGGAAATATGCAGATGGTTTCAGCTTTTCAGTATCTCCTCCAGTGGAGAGGGAAGTTAGACCTGAGTCCTTGTTTCCTTCCTAGTGAGGGAGCAGACCCACTGCTTCATGCAGTAAAAAGAAATACTCCCTGTACAAGACCTTCCTTTCGTTTTTTGCTAGGGTATCACGGGAAGGTCAGATGAAATCTGGCCCTAGAGCGTTTAATCTGACTCATTTTTTTGTACAGCTTCTTTCATGTAAACAGTACAGTAAAGCACTTTGCAGAACAAAGGAATATTTGAGAAGCCTGCTAAAGATGTTGGGTTCATTAGATTCACATAAGGCCAAATTCTGTCCTTCAGGACACACCTTTCATTAGGAGTTAGGTCATGCATCCGGGGAATGGAAATTATCCTTTAATGCAGTCATATCAAAGAGATTCCACTTGACAGTTTTCTCATTTCTTTCCACAATTAGAAATGCTAGCCAAAGCCCTAGAACAATAGTTAGTTTTTCCTTTGATTTATTCCATGTATCAGGCTTGTTGCTTAATTTTTTAAAAATTCTGTACGACCATAGGAGAGCCCTGTTTCTGTTAGCAACTTGCAAACGGCTGATCTTCCTCTGCTGCCTTTGCTCTCCCACAGAAACCAGCTCTTCAGTTTCAAACTATTTCTTGGCCTCTGCAAAATGAGAAGGAAGACGTTGTTCCAGGAAGGGACCCACATGTTGGTGTTCATGGCCCAAGGTCTGTCTCTCTGAGTCAGCTGGGCCTTCCTCGCGAAGACGTGGATGGAGAGTGGAGAGGCTTTGTTGTGTTACGCCAGTGATACGGGAGGCTGGGGAGGCAAATGATATCAGCAGGACAAAGAGAGATGAGGCAAATTTGCAAATAAAAAGTCAGTAAACTTGCTAACAGCATTAGGCAGCAACGCACCATCCAACATCCCTCAAACAGCAATTCTGCTTGTTGGGAGATGGAGAAGAATGGACCGCAGAAAGTGTCTAGGCTACCATGCTGTCCATGAACATCTTCCACTGCCTGCATCGAAGACAGAATACTGGATGAGATGGATCATTAGTTTGATTCAGTGAGACATTTCTGCTGCTCTTAATTAGGACCTGATATTTGAAATTATTATTGTTTTTCAGTGAAATTTTCATAGCACGTGGATTGTAAGAGCAATCATGAATCAAACTAAATAAGCAGAAGTCATGTTTGTCCTAGTTTTTACTGCCATAGGATGCATTTCTATCTTGTAGGTGTTCTTCTTTACTGTCCACTTGCAGCACGTCATATAACTATTGTGTCTCGGTCTGTTTGTGAGGGGGTGCGTATAAAAAGCAGTGCCTGAAGGGAGAGAGGAAAGGAGAGTGAGAGAGCTGGAAACAGATAATGTACCAGATGTGGGCTCGTGCTTTCAAAATCCAAAATTGCTGTTCCAAGTTTTTAAAAATCCAGGTTTTATTCCAGGTAGAAGGGTGATCAAGTCTGACACAGGGAGTTTTTTCAGACTCATACTCTGTTATCAATCTGTTTTACCTCACTTAATCCCTTTGGAAATTGTATCTGACCTAATTTTTTCAGCAGTGACTCTTACAGCAAGAACAAATAATAGGGG
>NW_009635493.1:0-10119 GCF_000690535.1 Cariama cristata | reverse complement strand
GTGCCCCTGTCCTCCCCTGCCATATCTCTTTCTCTGTAGTGTGGATTATTCTAGTTTCAGTCCACATTCATCTGTGAAGAGACAAAGTCAAAGATCAGTTCAAAACAGCTGATACATTCCTGCAAATTCACATTTGGCAGTACTGTAAGTGGGTAAATATTGCCAACATGTATTGATTGCTTTTTCTGCTTCAGCCAACAGACCCAAAGTTATCTGCCAAATACTCGTTTTTTTTGTAAATGACACCTCATATTGCTTGATGTTGCATGAGCTGTATCAATTCACTGCGAACCTCACCTGCTCTGAGGGTGTTATGGGCTCTATAGGGGATTCTGCTCTTTTCAACAACAGATTTTGTGATTCCCCCTTTAATCCAAATCTAGCGGAGAAACAGACTGCTAATAGTGAAACTTCCAGTTACGGGCATTTGCCGTGTTTCAGGGAGTTGTCTCTCTCCTAATTTGCTGTGGCACTGCAAGGTAGAAACCTTATAAATTGCTTTCATCTCTCTTGGGCCATTATTATTTCTCCGTGTGTGCGTGTGTGTACTTGTGTGTGTTTGTGTGGGTACTTGTGAGTGTTTGTGTAACCTGATAAGATGCCTTATGGTCTATTCTGTTTATACGCCTTCTGCGTTGCTTCCGCTGCCTTCACCGCTTGTGGTGGGTGATGGAGAATGCTCAGAATTCAACAAGTGTCCGCTGGCTCAGCTGCTTTTTTATCCCCTACAAAGGCAGGCCTGCAGTGCAGAGCAAAGCGCGCTTTGCTGCAAGCAGCAATATTCTGGGTTGCTGGTGGTCTTGAGGGAGAGACTGCTTCGGATTCAATGACAGATGGAAAAAAAAGATGTTTCCCCAAATAAGTTCTCTCCCTTTGCTAGAAACAGACCTTTTTATGAAAGAACTGGGGAGCTGGATGGTGTTGCATCATCTCGATATGGAACCTGGGGAAAGGAAATATTTATTGAGTTATATTGTTCTTGCAAGGATTATGAAATAATTACTCCTTCTACTATGATGAGGTCTAAGAGGTCCAATATCAGTGTCCTAGGCAGTACAGAAACGTGGCAGAGACATACGCTGCTTTAAGAAAGACATAGGCTATTTCAAAAAGATGTGGAAATCCATTATTGTTGCTTTTGACATGACATTGGTGGTTATTGTGAAGACCTGTATGAATAAACAAAATCAATAATGCAAGATGAATGCCTCCCTTTAACAGCAACTGCTGCATGAAGTCGTTCGTTTAAGAATCCTTTGCCGGACTGGAAGGCATACAGTGACTTATAAATGCTTTCACTACTGGTTCTTTTTCTGCCATGATCATTAATCAACGCAAACTTTGATTTAGCTTACTGTTATAAAGAAAATTGGGCCTCTTGTACTGCATAGCTGCAGTGTGATGGGGAAACTTCAGACCCTTCCTCCTCTCACCTAACTCTTCCTCAGTGAATCTGTGTAGTGGCAGCAAAGGAAATGAGCATAACAGCTCCTGGCCTAGCGAGTATTACCTCCATTAGCTGTTGGTACTGCGAATGGCCCATCTGGGACAGCAGCTGGAAAAGGCTGGAACACCGTCTCTTCACCTCACCTCACAGTTTTTCTGTTCCTCATTCCCAAAAATGAACTTGAACCAGGAGTGATTTAACTCCATAATGAGATTCCTACTGATTGGATCAGTCCCTCAAATAGAAGAAATATCATCTTGAGTTTCAAACTATTTGTAGTGCTAAGAGCCTCTGTGTTGTTTTTTTTTTTTTAATTTATTTTATTTTTATTTTTAAATGAAGGGAAACTGAGGCAGAAAGGAACAGTAGCATGAGGGACAGAACTTCAAGGCTTCAGCAAAGTGGTCTTCCTCCCTTTTTATTCAGGGGGATATGGAGGTCCTCATGTGGGGTCCTTGTGCTAGGATGGATGGTGCAAGCTGCTGATTAACTGTTTTGAAGGAGCTTACAGCTCTGCAGTTGGAGGGCTAATGGGTAAGGAATTATTACCTGCTCTTGGATCTCAATTATGCAATCTTTGTCTCTGGTCTTCTGTGAAGCAAGAAAATTGAAGTAGAAATGAAATTTATTAGCAGGACAAGCTGCATTATGAATGTGGTAAATGCTGATGTCTTATTGCAAATGAGGTATTTGCTAAATAGAAATGCTTTTAAAACAGTATAATCCTTCACTGTCCCTCCAGGACAAACAACTGGAGAGCAGTGATTGCAGAAATCATTTAGGTCATGCAAATCAAGCTGCAGCAGCAGTGTTTCATGCAGTGAGAAGGGAAGGCTAGACTGTCCTATTAAGAAGGCTTGTAATGATAAAACATGATTAAAATGACTTAGAAGAAATTACCAAGTGGGGGTCAAGAAGAGCTAAGAAGGGCAAGCTGATCATAGAAATGTGTTTTTAAATGGACTAATTCCAAGGGAGTATGTTTATCATAGTCACACATAAATGGCTGAACAATAATCACACCAAAATTATGTGAAAATTATAGCTCTTACAAGGTCTAAGCGTGGTTCAGTAGCTTTTTATATACAGAGGTGATTTACATCAAGTGACATAGGGGTCTAAAATTCTCACATAATGTTTTCACAAAAGATGACAATCAGCTTTATTCTGGACTTAAATTTAAATGTCACTTGGAGAAATATCAAGTTACCCAATATTGTACAGTGTAAGCAGAATTAACAAAAGGCACTGCAGCTAATGCTGCTGCAGTAAGCTTTACTGTACAGGGGAACCAGCTCTGCCATTTGCAGATCCTGGAGATGCATTTCCCTTACAGTGGTGCTGGCCTGCCAGTCCAGCTGAATGAAGACAGTGTAATTGCTTTCTTTAATGGAGCTAAACAATCTGGGATATTTTTTATGTGTGGCAATACCTGGAGGAAACGTATCAAATGCACTATTTGGTTAGAACAGGCTGTGCGTAAGCCCTTCACAACTTGGAGAGCATTGACTCTCTGGTGTTATTGCACAGCAGAGCTGAGAAGTACCTCTTTATAAGCTAATGGTTATAAACCAGAATTAACAGCAAGCTGTCTCTTGGCAAACACCGAGGAGCATGTCTGTTCCTCCTCCCCCCTCCTTCCCAGCCACCTCTTGCTTCAATTCTCAGAATTATTTCTATTTCCATCTTTCGGAAGTTTTGGTGCTGAGGGCCCAAGGGTGGTTCTGGTGCGTGCAAGTCCCCAAAGTCAGTAACACCAGCCTGAAATCAGGTGCTCATGCAACTGCTGAAGCTCAGCTTTGGACTTGCTAGCTCCTAATTAGGTTTTGAGGAACGCGGATTTTTGATGAGCTACCAAAGCAGGAAGCCGGCTGGCACTGGGGTTACGTCAGCTGCTTGCCAGCCTTCCTCACCAAAAGCACGTGGATGGTAAGGGTGGAGGACAATGGTGATGGCTAGCATGAAGGGGAAGGGACAACCAAGGCTGCCTGTGGCCAGGCCATGGAGTTGTAGCAGGGAAACTTGACAGGCCAATTAGATCTCTACCCAATGGTAGAATGAAGGGCACAGGAGCTAATTACGTACGAGGTGTTACTGTGACAACCCATGAGGCAGCAGCGCACTGAAAACGAAGTACAGAAATGTAAAGTTGAAATCAGAAGAGAAAAATAGAGAAGATAAAAAATATGAAAGAAAGGGGGAAAGAAGTACAACAGAAGCAAGAGCAAATGAAAAGGTCAAAATACAATTTGAAAGGATGGGGAGAAAAAAAAGAGTAGGTAGTGAGGGGGTACCAAGATAGATGCATGATCAGAAAGTGTTTGACCACCTGGTTAGCAAACAAGATACCAGGATGTGTTGCTTTCACACCAAAGACCCAGGGATGTTTTGGGTGGGGTTTTTCAATCTGACTTTAACCATCTCCAAGTTAGGTGTTCAGCCTGAGGAGGTCGCCTGTATTCTCCCTGCTACATTCATTTTCCCACTAATTGCTTTGGCAGTGCAAACAGCACCAAGGTGTCAGCTACCTTTCGTATTGAAAAACTGTTCATATATACAAATTTGCAATAACTAATTACAGAAAGGAAACTCTGACGCAGCAGCTGTCAGAGGGCAGTGAAAATTAACAGAAACCAGTTCAATGAAAACAGTCTTCAATTGAAACAGCTAAAATGCATGGTTGATTTAAGTATCTGGCCAGCTTGGATTAAGTAATCTATGCTGGGCACAGACCTCCAGCAGTCACTGCACTGCTAATGAGTGAAATAATTCTCTTATTATAAAATCATTATCAGTCAATAAAATGAGCACAAACCACAAAATAGGAACAAAGTTCAGGGATCTGAGAATTTGCAGTTTAGCCCCATCACTGAAAATGTCAGGAAATTAAAAGAAGCTCTATGTAAGTCGCCACACAGTGGAACCCAATGCACAAAAACAATCCCCAAGTGCCATGGCAACACTCATGGGCTCTTCTGAAACCAAATGCTGTTTCTAAGGTGAAGGAATGAGGCCTTACTCTTTGCTCCCAGCTCTCCATGCCCACCTTCATCCCATAAGTATGGTTCGCACAGCTGCTAATTATCTAGCAAAATGCAGGCAGAGAAGACAGAGGTGAACACTTGGCTTGAAGAAAAAAAAAAGAGCAATACAAAACATATCTAGATTACTCTATAAAGACATACAATAAGAAAAAACAGTGAGCTAGCATTTTGTCTACCAGGCAGGCACAGTTCCCCATGAAGGGCCCATACTGTTTCTAGACTCGACCTGGGCTTGCGCGGAGCTGTCTTAGGATTTACCGAGAGCTGGATGGATAATCAGTGATGCCTAATTGACAGCTGACTGTTGCTGAAGTTGACAGTGAAACTAACTGGTGATTTTTCTCAACAAAGGTTATATCAGAGGAAGAGTTTATTACATTACACCTCTCATTTGTCTAGGCTCTGCTCCTCGGGTCTTGGCTTCGCTGATGTTTATTCAGCACCTTCTTTCCTTTCCATTTGTTCAAAGGAAAGAGGTAGTTTTTAGGTGGTTTCAGCAGCTCCATGCTGGGACTTGGCTGGTCCCAGTTTCCCAGCTGGTCCTTGGGCTGCCCGGTTCTGCCTCCTGCATGCATGGCTTTCTGCCTGAAGAGCTGCAGACGGGATCTCTAACACCCTGCTTCCTTTCGTGGCGGTTGAGGTAGAGTCACTTAATTCAATTAATTTGCTCCTAGAGGGTTGAAAAAAGGGCAGATTCAAAGAGATCATGGTAGGGCAGAGAAAGAGCAAACAGTGTTGGAGAGAAGAGGCTGGAGAAGGTGATATATTTATGTAAAAAGGCACTGCCCATTTTTTCTTAGACAAATTTTATACCCTAGCCACAGAATCACAGCCTATGCATGGTCACCTGGAATATGAACAGGCAGTTTATTGCACTAAATTCAGACTGTTTGCAGCCTCAGGAAGACATTACTGCACCGGTGGATGATGCTGTCACAGTTTCAAGGCTACCTTTGTGACCATACAGGAGAGCAGCAGATATGATGGCAATTCATGTTCTAGACTGGAGTCTTGAGGAAAGCGAATCCCTGCAAATTCTAGAGCACGACATCAGAAAATACTGAAAATAGTTAAAAAACCACAAAAACTGTATAAACTACTACTAAAAAGAAAGCAAATCTATGAATCATAGACGACAGATGTATCAATTTAAGACACAGCAGTAGAGTTACTTAGGATAATAATATTAGGTCTGTTATACAACTCTTTTATCTGTAGATGTTAAAATTTTTGATAGAAATGAATGAAATATACTTTTGTTTTGCATATTACAGATATCAAGAGGATTGAATCACAAAGAAGCCTAATGACTAACCCATTGAGAAACACTGGGTCATTGTCCGTCTGGGTCTAGCCTGGACTTCTTTGTATGCCAAAAATTACCTTAATCTGTAGGTTTTGTTGGAAACTGACACATATCAGAGTCTCCTATAAGAAACCTTTGGGTCTCTGGTACATCGCCAAGGCTATAGTTTCAGGCTTAACATATTTAGGATACCTTGCAAATGGGCTAACCTTGTAATATATGCTTACAAACTCTGTAACTAGGCAACTAAAAAAAGAAAAAAACCTCTATGGTGGTTATCAAATTTGTCTTAGGAAATGCTTGTCCTGCTGTGCAACTTAAACCAAAGAGATGGTGTAGTGACAGAACTACATTTTCTCTTAAATTATATTGGCTCATAAGTCGTGCAACTGTATTATCCTAGTTTTACTCTGAACAGCAGTCTGCACCATATCTTCCACATCAGAGAGGCGAAATGCTAATTTTTATAGGATTTTACCTCTTGTTATTAAATAATTCTGTTATCTAAATAGTAAAGCATTCAGGTCTAACTACACACATTTTATTTCACTGCGTCTGGCTTCTCTATTGTTAATGAATAAAAACTAAAGGAGGAAGCATAGCTCTGGGCTTTTTCTGTTTCTCTTTATCTATTCCAGTTTGTAGGTCCCAAGAGCCATTTGGACTTATTGTTTTGAATATCCATGAAAATACACAGATCACTTGTAGTGACCGCAGTGCTGGTCAGAAAGGTCCTGCAGATGAACCTTTGCTTGCCTCCACCGGCCAAGCTAAGCCCTAGTTACTACTCGTTATGCTGAGTCCCAGTGACCTTCAAGGAGCTTACATGAAGCAGATGTCGCGATGCAATGTGATGGATGAGCTTTCGCAGAAAAGTCAAGAAATCCGAAGCCAGATTTCTTACAGATCTTTGTAAACAAGCCATGGCAAGACAGAAGTAATAAGCTATCCTAATTAACACTATGTGTCCCAATATTAAGAAATAATAACTTATTTGAGGAGGTGGCTGTATGTTGCTGTTGGAATGATGACCTTGAAGACTGTACTAAAGAGTAAGTTATATCCAAAGTATAATTAGATACTCTGAACTGAGCTGAAGGTGATAAAGGCCATAAATATCACGATTATCTGACATAGTAGATTATCAATTTTGATAATACCTATAAAGCTCCTAAAAAAAAAAATCTCCTAAATATAGGGTAAAAACACCCTTCCCAAATATTGTCAGGAAATGCGGCAGCTTTTACATAGACTCATCTGTTTCTGCAGAGGGTTCAAATGCCTCCTCGGGGAACAGCGATTCCTAGGCAGACGTGCCAGTGTGAAATGCTCTGTGCGACTGGAGCCAGGAAGAAAAATCAGGCCTTTCATTCTGGATGTATCTGAAGTCATCTGTGAACAGTTTAGGAATCTATATGTCCCTCCAGAAGCAGATTAATGATTGCCTGTTTTCCAATCATCTGTTTGTAGCAGCCGGGCTGTGCGGAGCAACTCTTGTGCACCGCATCCTGAAAAGTTTGCTATTTGCAAAACATTTTACCATTTTCCACTTCAGAAGCATCTAAATTTAGTAATGGTACATAGCTCTGCCTCCCTGGGGGCCTCCCAGTTCAAAAGTCCAGCTCTGTTTTGAATGTAAGTTTACAGCAAACAGCACAGCATGACAGTAGCGGCTGAAGAACAACCTACGTCTGTTCCTCAGGGCAGAATCTTTATCCACTCAATCTGAGGGTGCAGGAGCCCAGGTGGGATGCTGGGAGAGGGGCAGCAGCTGAAGGCATTTTCTCTCCTCCTTTCAGTGTGGACTTCACAGAGACACGGGATGTTCTGGTTCTCCCTCCGTACAGCTGTGGTCCCGTGGCTGCTTGCAGCTCCCACCTCGTGTTGCCTTGCTGAGAAGCAATCAGTCCCTGTGCTCTAGTTGCCTGCTCTTCCTCTGCACAATCCTGCATGCTGGACGACAGTAATCTATGGAGCCATCCTGTCCCCTGTCCTCCTCACACCACTGCTGTTCACCATCCCACTGCTTCTGGGCCCTTAGTGTCCTCAGAGGGAAGCAGAAAGCAGATCTCACCCTCCCTGAACTGCAAAAGCAGAATTTATTCACCACTGCAGCAAACAGCAATACAGTGGAAAGACAGACTTTTTTATAGGGGAAGATACTTGCACGTATTACAGTCAAAAGTACGAGTCTTTGAACCTTTCATTTATTATTATATTTCTTGACCTACATCTTCCAAGAAGGCATTTTGGGGTTTATAAAGGACTTCGGATTCCTTTCCAACCACTTTCTGTTCCTAGTTAGTCCCCTGCTGGATCATACCGTATTGAATGTCTGCCATCATACTAACTTCTCTTTCTGCTCCTTCCAGCTCCTCTTCTAGCATTTTTGTTGAAGGTCTTCCTTTCCCTCTTCCAGGTTTCTGTACAGATCCTATGGGCAAATTCTGCCTGCTCTCTCCTTTTCCCTGTCCGCCTTCAGCCCAACATAATCTCATCCACCTACACAAAATCAGTTGACATATCTTTGTGGGTATCTTGGACTTCCACCTCTCTGCCAGAGCTTTCCATCCAAATCGCAGCACCTTGCTCTGTGGGAATTCCCAGTTGATGTCTGGTCAAACTGGGTATGCCAGCAGGGTGCAGCGGCTATTGCCGGCCAGGCTGTCCAAGGTCATCTCACTGCTTTAGTGTTTCCCTTCTTTCTGTCTGTATTAATATAATACAGAATCATAAATGCTTTAGTAAAACTTTTTTTCCTTCTTCTCAGTAGCACTAGTAACAACGATGAAACAATCTCCCTAGGAACAAATTTTTAAGTCATGAACTCTAGATTTGAACAAGGAGCATTTATATTGTGTGGAAAAGAGAAGGCCTTTGTTTAAACACAACATGGCATGAAGAAAATACTGAAGTATGCTTGGTCAAATTTTTCAGCTTCATTTTCTGTCGATAAGCTAGTGGTAACAGAATAGAATTTTTCTTGCTGAGCTTAATGCTTGTGCTGTATTATTTTAGATATGCTCCATTACCCTTATGGCACAAAGAATCTGTTTTTTCTCATTATACAAGAGAATTCACACTTCTGTTGTGAGTTCCTTTGAACGTTATGAGCAATTGCACAGGGTACTGACTCCTTTGGCAAGAAGGAATGGTGGAAAAGAGAAGATGCTGCTTATGAAACTCTATGGGAGTGAGTCTGTCTAGCCACACTGCAGCATAAATTCAGTTCAATACTTATCAAAAAGCAATACATCCGCACAGTTCCACTAGGCAGCCAAGTTTAGATTACTTCTTGAGAACTCTTCTAATGGATTCAACTGCGCATGATGAAAGGCTTGCGCCTGAAACCAGACTCAAGTACTTTCACTGTGTAAAAACATATGCTACTGTTATGCTCAGTTGTGAGTTTTTTGGTTTATTTAAAGGTAGAGGTACATTTGTCTCATCTTCTGAAAGAGAATCACATCTCCTCTCTTCATCTCCGCTCTTCATCTCAAGGTCAAAGATCAATTGTAGTTTGTCAAACTACTGGACATCAGGTCAATTATTTCCTTATGACTTTCTCCTTATGTTCCTTTTGCCTGCTTGAGGTTCAAGGAACGGTGTAGATGAGGTGAAAGATTGCTCATTATGTGTTTGCAAGAAGAAAATCAAATAGGACCTGGCTTCTTGATTTTTCAGTCTTCTGACGATGCAGAGTTAATCTGTGATGGCAAAGATGGACACGAACACGGAGGTGCTCTAATTTCTGTGTAAATCATCTGAGCATTTTGTGCTAAACACCTAGCAGATGGTGTGACTCCAGAGATGCTGTGAGATTACTGCTGATGAGAAGGGTCTTTCTTACCTCCGTTCTGCTGATTACCTTGTACAAGCGCCTGTGTTGGATTCCCTGCACTTCCCCTCTCCCCCGTGTTATTTGTCAGCTGGGGAGGGTTTCATCTTTGTGCGGGGACGGAGAGGGGAGAAAACGGGGAACTCGGATCTGGTGGGTGCCCGAGCCCCTGCAGGAAGGGAACTGAGGCCTTCCTCCCCGGGCAGCCGTCGCAGTCCCGTGAGCTCAGGTGCGAGCAGGACGGTAAGAGGTGTGCGTTCCTGAGCAGGGTGACCCAAAGCCGTGTCCCAAAACCTGTGGCCTTGTTTTGTTCCTGCTGGGTCAGTTTCCAACAAAGATGAGCAAGCAGATCTGGCAGGCTGCTGTAGGCAGCCACACGAGTTAGCACGGAAGAGGGGAACAGATCTAGCTTGTAAGAAAGGAATGGTCTCAAAAGAGTATTTTATTTGCCTCCAGTTACTCATGAAACTACAGTCATTAGAAC
>NW_009635492.1:6676-21308 GCF_000690535.1 Cariama cristata | reverse complement strand
CCTGGGTCACCTGTGCCCTCTGCAGCTCCTCCATCTTCCCCCAGGAGGAGCCCAGCGGAGCCCAAGAGAGCCCGCAGGGAACAAGCACCCACCCGTGGGCCTTTCTGCATAACAATCCCGCTCCTGCCCCAGCAACACCTACAGACATGAACCGCCATCAGCTCTGACAGCAGGCACTGCCTGAGACCTGTAGTCAGTTTCAGACAGGGCAGTTACTAAGAAAACCTAACTGAAGGGAAAAAAAAATCTACTGAAAGCAGAAATAGTTCTGTTTCAGCCAAACCAGGACAATCTGAAATGTGTATTTCTTTACAAGACACAGTTGCAAGGCATGAGACTTGATTGTTTGCTTGTCTAAGTTTTTCTTTTTCTAAAAATCTGAAGTGTACTGTGTACTATAGTCATAAAATTAAATCACAGACTACTAAGATACCCTCAGTTGCACAATTTCCTCATGAAGATCCAGTACTAGAAAAGGGTTTGACCGCTACCATAAAGTGTACAAGCAAACCTAGAAAGAGACTGTTTATGTCTCTAGACACAAAAATATCTTAATCTTTCATATATGCTTTACAGAATTGTATTTCATATTATACTTTGGAAAATATTGTAAGCTAAGTGATAATATAAAGACATTAGTTTTACTTGAGTTTTCTGAAATTGCTGAAGGACTGCAATATTGCTGAAAATAGCAGTAGCAGGCTTTGGTGTGAAAAATTAAGGTCTTGCAAGGATTAGTTTAATATGAGTAGCAATCTTCCATTGGGATGAATGAAAGTACTGTTACTGACATAAGTCACTAGACTCACTAGACCCAGCACTTCATTCTTTACAGATATTTAGATGTTCTGTGTGCTTTATTTAGTGCTTTATTACAGGGCTCTGACTTCATTACAGAGATCTAAACAGCCACAGGCTTCCATAGCTTTTAGTTCCACAGGTTTTTAGTTTACTAGAAGTAAATAAAATAGTAGCAGAAGAGCTTGTCAAGCCCTTTAAGAAGATGAAGTGCAAGCTGAAGTGCATAGAGGTGCACAGTAAGATTTTTCAAGATTATTTGCCCGATTAGGTCGCCTTTCTTGAGAGGGTGAAACACCTGGGAATGTTAGGTAGACTGATTAGAGCAGAAAGTCCAACTCCTACTGACAAGATGAATGAAAATAAATGATCACAGAAACTGTTTTCGTCCAGTCTGTCTATCAGTGAGCAAAAGGCAGTAATGAAACCTTTTCTCACACAAGTTCCCGTCAAAGTTTCACCTTTTATTTTATTTTATGACAAACTTCTGATTTTATCACCATTTGCTCATTTCTACTCACATTAAGTCTTTGGATTCCCATTGAGTTTTCCAGCATTTAGGCAAATTGGGTGAAAACTATTCTTAATTTTTTCAAAAGGTGGGATAAACAGCATGTGGCTATTTCTTTTACTTACATTTACTGATCTATTATTGCAAAAGGTTATTTTCCCCATTAGTTCTCAGCAGAGTAGAAGTCTCAAGAGCCAAACATGCAGAAACTCTACAAACTTTAAAAAATCATAGAGAGTTTCAGCATCAGAACTTGCAAATTACCCTGATTATAATCCAAAAAATTTTGGTGGAATGTTCCCAAAAGCATACCTATGAGTTTCAAAATTTTAAGCATAAATTCTGCTGTTATGAGGGGAAAAAAAATCCCAAACTCTTCTTAATGTTAATCTGCATTAATCACAATACTATAATCAATTATAATAATCAATCACAATACTAGCAGACTGCCACAGGGTATTTACAAGACTTAGTCAAACTTCCTGTAGCAAAAGAAAACCCTAGCACTTGATCTACAGACTTTTATAAGTAGAAAAGTTCAAACTACATTCGCTTTAAGACCTGTTGATGTTCACAAACCTCTTTTGCAGACTAAGTCTACACTTAAGCAAACCTGGCTCTGAATTTCTTTCTCCAAAACATAATTTCATGCATAGCAAGTAAGAAATCAGTCTGCACCCAAGCTGAACAGTAGGCACAGAATAGAGATGCTGATGTTATGTTGTAGTTTTATGAAAACACCAGATCACAAACAGTGAAAGAAGCAAATAGAGTGCTAGAAAATATTCAAAAAGGAATCAGAAGGGAAAGGATTATTATGCCACTGCATAAATTCATCATTGAACTACATTTTGAATGCTTCTGTTGCTGTTACATTATTTTTGAGATGTGAGAACAAGACTTGAGAAAAGTGCAGACAAGGGTATCAGGGATGATCAAAGTTAAAGAATAACATCTGTATGAGGAATAACTAAATAGGCTTGGACTTTTCAGCTGGGAAAAAGATGAGTGAGGAGGAACAGAATAAAAGTCCATAAAATCATGAGTAGAATGAAAGGAGAATAAGGAATGATTATTTCCTCTCTTTTCCAGTGGAAGGGCTAGGGGGCATGAGAAGAAATAAGTAAGCTGAAGAAAGTAAAAGGAGATACTGCTTCACACAACTCCTCAGGATGTTGTATATGCTTAAACTTTATGTAGACTCAAAAAAGATCTGGACAAATTAAGGAAGTCTTAAGGCCTAGTCAAAAGCAAGAGTTCTAACTCAGAAAGCCCTGAGTCATACTTGCTAGGTGTGGAGATACACACGGAGCACCTGCTCTATTGCCTGCACTCTGAGGTGACCTTCTGACCACAGCTAAACATTGGTCTCACTCAGTAGGGTAACTTAAGCGTGTATTTACACTCTGTGTGTGTATACGTACATGGAAAAGATGCACTTTAAGTGCACAAATGCATTTTGCCACATTTTTAATGTAACTTGGAAAGTTCCCCCATTTAGCAGATTTTTATGAAAAAAAAAAAAAGCAAATAAAACAACAGACATACATTTTTATATTGTGCTTTACCATATCCCTTATAATATTGAAATCAAATAATTGGTGTTAAATAGCATATTTCTAAGAGCAGAAGTTTTATTTGACTTAGAACTTTTAGACTCTGAAATACTTGAATTCTCTTCCTCTGAAAAAAGAAAATAGACAATATGACATCATAATAGAAAAACATTTCACAGATTTTAACAGTTTATCTGTCAAGTTGTCTATCTCTAAAGTAGTTAAAGATCCTTATGGGATTGTGGACTTGTATTTGCCATCTTTGACTGAAAACACCAGCCCCATACACACACACACACACACACACACATGTGCTGCCTCAAGATCACTGCAAGACATACAGCATTTCCAAATACAACCAGACATAATTCTCAACAATTGTAGTTTCATTTAAAATGCATTCATTCTATGTGTATTCTTTGGATTTTCCCTTTAGCTTTAGGCCAGATGGTGCCAGTGGGAGGTCGTAATGTGAACCTTTTCTCACAAATAAGGAACTTTTGAAGACATTGCCCCTCAGTGAACTGCTTTAATATCAAAGGCTACTGACACTCTTTTTACAGAGGCAAGGGTTGGTTTGCTGGTATTGAATGTGGTGAGAACACAGATTTCTTCTTTTTTCCAGGTACATAAAGATGGTACTGATTATCACAAGCCTCTGCATAGAACGTCAGAGCAGTGCAAGGCTTATTGTATATGACACAGACCTCCATGAGTATTGACACCATTTCATTTAACTTCTCTCATTTTAAGCTGTTTTTTTACCCATTGAAAGCCTTAATATATAAAACAGGTAGTACAAAAGCATATAATTTCAACAGATAAATGGAATTCAACTGTTTTGTCTGCTTTCTTCTATTCTAGCCATTCTGACTTGCATGGTTATACTAGAAAAGGAAGCTGTCATTTGAAACTGAGGAACTGAATAATTGTTTTTAATAGGTGCAATAGTTCCTCCTTCAGTCAAATATTGTAATTAAAGCTATGTTCCAGTACCCTTACACAGTGAACAAAAGGAGCTTCACACACTCTGTGGTGCATAGTGGGGAAGTTAGAACTATGGCAGTTATCCCAAAGAAAGACTTCTCAGTGATCAAATATAACAATAAGTTTCATCTTCTCTTAAGTCAAGGTTACCCTATCTAGTAGAACAGAAAATGAGACTTTAGCTCTGTGGGACGTTTGATGATATATTTTCTTTCACAAGGAAGAATCTAAGTTGCAAAACTTTCCAGAGAACAAAAATTTTCAAGAAAGGTCGATTCAGCAATGAAAGCATTTTTCATTTTGAGTGGGCTCAGACTTATTTTGCATCTACCTAAGCCAGTATTGTGACTTACAGGAAAAGCAACACAGCTGTCTCAGACTTTAAAAATTGGACTTCTCAACTGCCAGGGAAATGTACTTTAGCTGGGAGTATTCCTCTGTGGATAAACTTGCTGTGATATATCATGAAAAATACAGTCTAGCCAAGCTGAAGCAGTGTGAAGTACCCATACTGTACCACTTTAATGAGGCTCTAAAGCTGCTTAGGAAAAAGCAAAATGCATTCAAAGCATCCAGACTGAAATCTGTTGAGGTAGATAGGCTTAATTGGAGAAGAAAAGTTTCACAACAGAAAGCAATTTGACAATATACCTTCCCACAGACATCTTGCTTTGTAAAACATGAGTTTTGTTTAAAAAATGTCTTTGATAAATATAGGGAGCATAATCAAAGTCATATTTTGAACAGTGATGAGTATGAGCCAGGGCCACTCATGGATCAATTTTTCGACCTTTACTTACGTTCAGTAACTCCTAAATTGCATGCAGTCCTGTTGATTGTTGATCTCACTTGTTTTATGATACGAAGTTACACTTTCCACATGAATAAGCATTGAAGAATGAGTCCCAATTTATTCTGCAATGCAGTTAACATTGAACACAATACTTAAATATGTAAGACATCCTGTGAGAGGATACAAACATTAGCTAAATATTTTACTTAGTTTTGAATGTTTTCAGCTGTATCTACTGGCAGAAAACATTTTCCTTGGAGCACAGCCATTTTTTTCTGTGTGTGTTGCCTCTCTTTCTTTACTCTTAAGGCTGGTGTTTATAGAGAAATAATCTACAGTTACTACTAAAATTGTCTCTTTCCTAAATTTCAGGTTCTTGGGAGGCTTCCCACTTCTTTTATTTTCAATATTTCAAAAGCACAGAGTTTTGAGGAAACTGAGTAGCAAATAAAAGGAGAGCAGTATTATCTATTCCTTTTCGTGTTTGTTATGTATGTGTTATCAGTGTCTTTTATTAACACTTTTATTGATTCCTGTCGTTAAAATCACATATCTTTTCTATAAGTTGATGGAATCATTTCCAAAGTTCTTTCAAACTTTATGATTTTGGCTGAATTAAAGAATCAGCAAAGTTTAGAAAGTCCAAGAAAATGTCTGTTTTAAAACACAATACACTCTCATCTACACAATTAGTCAAAAATTTTCTGAAATTACAATGTTGGAAATGACATTTGTGCTGGGTTTTTATGCATGTGTAGCTCACAGTGCTATTTAATCTTATGAAAATCCTGACTGAATTTTGATGCAAGTTCCTGGAGAGGTAGAAGAATAGTATACTTATTGAATAAACACTGGCGACTTTTGGAAGAGGAAGTGATGGTCCAGTGGCCTAACTAGCAAACCAACCTTTCTCCACGTGTTTTTCTTACACTTTTAAAGGCTCAAATTCACTGAGTCTCAGTCCCTGTTTCTAGGCAATAATAGAGATTAGATCACAAAACCTAGCTGTATCAGGGCTTGCATACTTTGTTCACTAAAGTCTATTGATGTAGGAAATCGACTCCTTTCCATTAAAACAATAATGGAAGCTGTACATGGAAAACTGTATTTAGACACTAGACATCATATTACAAAATATTTCCATTTTGACATTAGATGTATAAAATTTATTTCCTCTCTCAAGTTCCCACTCAAATCTAGACACTTTCCCATATAGACTTCGCATAACTCTTTCCTCAATTAAGGATTTCTTTCACATTCCACTTGAGAAATAACATTAGTATAAACATTAGCATAGGTTTCCCAGTTAATATGCATGAGTTTAATTCTGACTCTGACTAATAGCAAACAATGCCTGAATCTTAGCATGATAAATACATTTTTTCTCTTTAGAACCTTGAAAATCTCTGTGGTGTTTAGCGTACCACATTACTTTTCCACATCTGTGTCTCTTAACAAAACAAAAACAAAAGGAGAAAGGGGTAGCTGGTTTGTGATGTCTATAGTATATTTCTGTTTCATGACATGTCTTCTCTTTGTCTCAGACCTTCAATACATTTTCTCTTAATTCTTCCCTGAGGAGCCACATAAGAAAATCCTTTAGTGCTGGACAAGCAGCAGTCTCACACTGTGACAGACACTTCATTCAATCATTGTTGGGTCATTTTGGCCAGATGAGTACAGCTGTGGAATTAAAACTTTCCATTTAGTGAGTAATTACAATGAAGAAGAATTTGTGATGTCTGGGTTCAGATAAAATGATTAATAAATTCTGTATATTTTTGCAATATCATAACAATGTAAAAATTGTTTCATTGGTAAAGCCTAACTTATTGATGAAGTAATTTATTTTCCTTAAACCAGGAAAGAATTAAACAAGAACAGTTCCATAAGATATTTAGAAGGAAACTTATTTTTCCCTTTTGATGCTCACCTTACATACTACTAATTTGTATATTTTTGTGCATAATCATTTTAACTAAGTAGTAAATGTCTTAAAGGATAACCTATTTTCTATGACTTGCATTTTGCTGAATGATATAACAGGTCACAACTATTTTCCGTATAATTTCAAATGACAAAAACAAATTCCCCACAGCAACACGTCAATTATTCTGAATCAATGATTACATTCGTCCTAGTTGCTTTTAAGTTCTGGGGTATGCAAAAGCTGACTTTCAAGGTTAAGACTGGTAACTTCAACTGTAACAGGAATTTAAAAAAAAAAAAAAATTGATTACAAATTGAGGGTTCAGTAGTGCATGTATAATTATGAACTTTATTACGAGTATGCCACAAAATAAAGTACTAACAGCACTGAAAAAATACTTTGCCTTATGTTAGTTTATCAAAGTGATGGTCATTTTCACCATACCTAAATAGCTGGCTTCTGCAATTAAAGATTACCTATTATTTTCTATCTCCTATTGTTTCACGCTTGTTCATGCACATGCATGTGCATGAAATACCATTCCCTTTCACAGCATGTCCTCTTTGGCAAAGCTGTTAGAAAGAAGAGCCAGACTGAATCAAGTTGTTGGATTGTTAAACATTCTATTATTCCTAGTTGCTGTTCCCTTTATCTTAGCTCCAAGCTGCTCATTACCTGTTTATCTTTTTTTTTTTGCATTAATGTCATGTTCAATAAATAGTTTAGGGAAGACTCAGATGGTGTATTCTTGTTGCAGAATAAGGATGTGGTGGGTTGATCTTGGCTGGATGGCAGGTGTGCATCAGAGCCACTCTATCACTCTCCTCCCCAGCTGGACAGGGGAGAGAAAATGTAACTAAAAGATAAGGACAGTGAGAGATCACTCACCAATTACCATCACAGGCAAAGCAGACTCGACCTGGGGAAAATTAATTTAATTTATTGCCAATGAAATCAGGGTAGGATAATAGGAAATAAAATCAAATCTTCTCCTCACCCCTCCCTTCCTCCTGGACTCAACTTCACTCCCGATTTTCTCTACCTCCTGCCCTCCAGTAACACAGAGGGACGGGGAATGGGGGCTGGGGTCAGTTCATGATACGTTGCCTCTGTTGCTCCTTCCTCCTCACAGGGAGGACTCCTCACACTCTTCCTCTGCTCCAACCTGGGGTCCCTCCAATGGCAGACAGTCCTCGATGAAATGCTCCAATGCGAGTCCTTCACATGGGCTGCAGTCCTTCACGCACTGCTCCAGTGTGGGTCCCTTCCCCGGGGTGCTGCCCTTCAGGCACAGACTGCTCCAGCCTGGGCCCCCTGCGGGGTTCCAAGCCCGGCCAGCAAACCTGCTCCAGCCTGGGCTCCTCTCTCCACGGGGCCACAGGGCCTGCCAGGAGCCTGCTCCAGTGTGGGCTTCCCATGGGGTTCACAGCCTCCTGTGGGCAACAACTTACCCCAGCCTGGGGTCCTCCCTGGGCTGCAGGTGGGGATCTGCTCCAGCGTGGGCCTCCATGGGCTGCCGGGGACAGCCAGCCTCATCTTGGGCTGCACCACGGGTTGACGGGGAATCTCTGCTCTTGGCCTGCAGCACCTTCTCCCCCTTCTTCTCCACTGACCTTGGGATCTACAGGGTTGTTTCTCTCACATATTCTCACCTCTCTCTTCTGGCTGCAAACGTACAGGTTTTTTTTTCACCTTCTTAACTCTGTTATCCCACAGGCACTACTGCCATTGCTGATGGACTCAGCCTTGGCCAGCAGTAGGTCCACCTTGGAACCGGCTGATGTTGGCTCTATTGGACATGGGGGAAGCTTCTAGTAGCTTCTCACAGAAGCCACCTCTGTAGTCCCCTCACTACCAAAACCTTGCCGTGCAAACCCAATACAAAGGAAGAAGGAATTATTTACCATTTTAAGGCTCGTTCAGAATGCGTTTAAAAAGCAATTGCTAAAGTTCAGCGTTTAAAATCAATATACACTTAATAATTTGCTTCCTTATATTTTTTAAAGAGCTGGCCAAGTATCTCCCTGGATTGTTAATTTTAATTTTAAAAAAGTCTTGCAGAACACTGAGAATTCTAAAGGACTGGAGGAAAACCAATATATCAATAACTTAAAAAGGTAAATGAATGACCTGGATAATTATGGGCTTGTCAGTGTGACATTGATCTAGGCAAAATAACGGAATGATTTAGATGAGATTTAGTTAATAAAGAATTACGTACATAATTAATTCCAATGAACAGTGAATATGGAAATTGTACCTTTCAAGTATCTTGGTACTTCTTTTGTTGGTTTGTATTTAGTTGGTTGCTAGAGACAACAGTACTATTAGAATTTTCTGTAAAATAAGGTTTTCTCCTTAGCCTCACATTATCTTACATTTTCATCAGCAATGTGGAATAAAATACTATCATTAATACAGTTTCCAGAAGAAAAAGATGTAGGGAAGAGTAAGTGAAGAGTACCTTGTGTACTATGATCTGGATTGTCTTTTTAAATTTCAACTAGGCTGTGTTTCTGCTTGAGCAAGTGTAAAGTCATCTAAGTGGAAAATCTGTAGATCTTACTTAAAGGATTTTGGTTTGGGATTTTGTAAAAAACTTGGGACTGTGGTAAACAGACTGCTGATCTTGAGCTCCTAATGGGTGGCACAGAGAACTGACAATTTGAGAATACAGAAACAACAGGGTTTTGAATAACAGGTGTGTTACCTGTGTTGGATTTGCTATCTGTTTCTATATAAACTATGTATTTCTAGAATATTAGAGAATTCCTTGATGTTCCAATTGAAGAAAGATGTGGAAAAAACATAAATGGGTTCTGAAAGATGAAAATAATTAAAGGATTGGACAGTATACCTTATAACGGAAGACTCCTTGAGCTGAAAGTTAAAAGGAAATGGCTTGTTCGTAATCCAGAAGTATCAACATAGGAAAGAGGAACTCCAGAACAGAGGCTTTTCAACAAAGCAGTCAAGGAGAAAATAGCATTAATTGGCTAAAAGCTAAAGCTAGGGAGCATCAGCTCCAAATGGAAAGCGCACTTTCAATAGTGGCTCTAAATGGAACTTTCTCATAGCAATAGCGAATTTTCTATCAGTGGAAAATAGGAATAGAGATTGGCAGCTTTTCTAAAAGATTTCTTCTGTTTCAAAGAGACATTAATGCAACTGAGTCCGGTTATGTAGGTGAGGAGGCAAGAAAAGATGGTCACAGTGATCCCATTGAGCTTTGTTATCTACATACCTGTAAAAGCATGCAACTTTAAGGTTGCTGTACAATGTAAGAATGCCACCTCTGCACATGCACATTTCTCTTGTTTTGACTGGAAAAAAAAAACAAAACATCCTGTTTTAAGGCCACAGAATAGATGATCTTTGCAAGCACATGCAACACCGTTCCTACCCAGTTGGACAAAGTAATCTTTAACTAAGCCAAGGACAGCCCTTTTAATATGGGAGAGATTGAGTTACTTCTCCCTCTGTTCAAAGTGTCCCAGGAGATCCCTGAGTTTTTTTGATGAGGATGTTCCTATGCAACTTGTGGCTGCATCCATGGAAGTGAAAGGAAAGGAAAGGAAGAAGTATCTCATTTCCCGTGCACTTTTTAACGTCACCTTGATGGATTCATCACAATTGCCAACATGGAGCAAGTAAAAGTCCCCTTACCTGGTCTGTCTGGAGACAACAGCATGGTCCATACCAATGGGTTGCTACTACTTGTGGTGTACATGTCAATTGAAAGCTGTTTTGTTCATTCCTGGTTTCCAAAAATTCAGGTTGCAGCATACCTAGCCTGTGTCCGACACCTGTGCAAGACCTGTGAGGCCATGGAGCAAAAGAAATGGCATCCCTTCTAAGTGCAGCTGTTGCCTTTCCTTCAGTGGGTACCATGCAGCAATGTACCCTGTGAGGGACTGGGGTATTGCTCCCAGAGGGGGCACTCTGTGATCTGGAGCATAGATGTTTGCTGGAGGTGACCAAAGTAATCCAACATGCTGATTGCTCACGTAAGTTCTGTTAAGTTGTCCTGCCGTGGTGTGATGAGGGTTTTGAGGCGTGTAACTCTTATTATGCCCTGATGGGCAGCCTGAGGAAGCAACTGAAGAAAGTTTCAACTGTGGGGGTGTTCTCAGCTTTACACAGTCACAAAGTAAAACGTCCATCACTCAGAAATGGTTCCTTAGGATTCATCCACTCAACTGAATACACTAAAAGTTAAATTTCAGTCTGACAACCTTTGCTGAGCCCATGCTCTTCCTGAAAGAGATGGCAGAGGGAGGCAGTGAAAGCAGTCCAATGGTCACAGCAGGAGAGTGGGATGTTGTAGATTTGGATCCACACAGAAAGCTGCCATTTTTTTAGTGAAACTCAGCTGGAAAAAAGTTGGAGAGCCTTGCCAAAACTGCACCCTGCATTTGGGCTGGTTACTCTGCCTGACAACCTAGTTAGTGCTTGAGAGAATTTTTAAGTTAAGGAGTCAGCTTTGCCTGTGCCTGCTAAGCAGTGTGAATCATACTTAACACAGGTTTCAAAGGATCCCTAATAAATCCCTCCTATCCAAACAGTTGGCAATTCACGTTATGACCGGTTTTAATTGAGGCAGAATGGCCATATGAATTGCTGCAATGTTACAATGTTACAAAATAAGTGTAAAAACAGACCAGCAGCATTCACAAGGCAGACAAAAGCATTCATTCAGCAAGTATGGATTTTTACAAGTGTTCATTGCTTCTGTCGTGTCTCAGCTTTAGAAAGAGGTAATTTTGTTTTAAAGGTAGTAATTCATTTCATCATTCATTTTTGGCTGTCCTTTCTCAAAACAGAGAGAGAGAAAATCTGCCTTTCCTGAACTCTTGGCCTTATTTGTTTAAGTATATAGGGCTGAAGTTTGTCCATAACTTCTGTGTGGTATCATACATCACACTTTTAGATACTGTTATCCATTATATTCAAATTTTGTGACCACCAAGAACATTCTCACTTGAAATCTATAATTCATTAAATTGCTACAGGTCTTATAAAGCTCCTGAACAATTAAGCAGTACTAACCTGTACTCACTCCAGGCTCCTCAGTTTTCATGATCAGTCTTATGGCATGGTGTCCTCCACACAAGAAGGCAGGATGCAAGACTTTTCCTTGAAAATTAGTCAGGTGATGGAGCTGTTATTAGAAAAGGTGAGATTATTATCCGCTCCAGAGATTAATATTTCTTTCCACTTGTCCAGGAAACCTAATGCTGTCCAAGGGCTCATACAGACTTACACAAGACAACAACTACATGGCTGTAGGCCAACTTCAGATAACAGTAATTTTGAACATTTCTAACATATCACTGCACAAAAGAAATTGTAGATTTATCAAAATTATTGTTTACTATCAAAATTCTTTTTCTTCTTTCTTTCTCTTTCTTTCTTTCTTTCTTTCTTTCTTTCTTTCTTTCTTTCTTTCTTTCTTTCTTTCTTTCTTTCTTTCTTTCTTTCTTTCTTTCTTTCTTTCTTTCTTTCTTTCTTTCTTTCTTTCTTTCTTTCTTTCTTTCTTTCTTTCTTTCTTTCTTTCTTTCTTTCTTTCTTTCTTTCTTTCTTTCTTTCTTTCTTTCTTTCTTTCTTTCTTTCTTTCTTTCTTTCTTTCTTTCTTTCTTTCTTTCTTTCTTTCTTTCTTTCTTTCTTTCTTTCTTTCTTTCTTTCTTTCTTTCTTTCTTTCTTTCTTTCTTTCTTTCTTTCTTTCTTTCTTTCTTTCTTTCTTTCTTTGTTATTATTGTTACTTATTAAAATTGTTACTGAGAAAGTTCATTCTAACAGCTACCCCTGCTGACTTGGAAAATGTCTGCAGAGGGAGTATATAGTCATTATAAATATTGTGTATAATGGCAAAGTGTAGCTGAACCTCCTGGAGCAGTACTGACACAGTGAGAGAGGAGAAGGTTTAGAAGATGCAGTGTCAAAAGATCAAATTAAGCAGTTTCCCACTTTATACTCAGGTATGTTTTCATCTGCTGAAAACTCCTTTTTGAATATATAGTCTTTTGAAATCAATAAAAAGGGTCTCTGATTGCTTCTAGTAAATTTAGGAAAGAATAATTTACTTAACTGACCTAAAATATTCACTAGGTTTAATGATAATAGATGTCTTCTGATCTTCAATTCATGTTCCCTTTATATGCCGAGGCTTACGACTGTGGTACTGCAATGAACTAGTGTTATCTATTCTTAAGCAGAATGAATATTGACCACCTGATCTTCCTTTAACTTTTCAGTTAACCTACCACTTAGTTCTCTGGCTTTTAAGTTAACAAATATAGATGTTACTGAGTACCATTTTTGATATGAAGGTAATTTGAAACACAGATTATAGAATCATAGAATCATAGAACAGAATCATAGAATAATCTAGGTTGGAAAAGGCTCTTAAGACCATCAAGTCCAACCATTAACATAACACTAGCAAGTCCACCACTAAACCATTACAATGCAGTATTTCCAGTCCTACAAATACGTTTCCAGTGAATCAACTGACGAGTTGTTACTTCATTTCTTGTGGGCTTGGGCAAGTATTTTACAATACTTCCTACCATGGTGATTAAATGCCTTGTATGTAAAATATTCATAGATTTATTTTCTTGGACTTGCAAAAACAATGTTTTTATAGTGAGGTATTTCTTGAATAATAGATTTTTAATAATACGCTTACCATGTCTATGTCTTTAACGATACTGAATTAAAGGTCAGTCTGTGAAGACGAATCTTGCTCTAAATGAAATATGAATATAAATTGAAAGAAATTGTGATTTCTTTTAAGAAAGATGGGGGCTTTTTAATTACTCTACTACAAAATCTATTAAAAAATGAAGAATACTTTAAAAAAGACTTAAACATTTATAGGATAACTGTAAACATTATGAGGTAATAATCCTGCAGAGGTCTGATGTAGCATCATCTTTATTAGTATAAGCTAACAAGAAGGAGAAAACAAGAAATAAAATGTTAGCAGTCAGTTTTGCTCTGCCTGAGGGACTTGTAAGCGGATAAAGTAATATCAGCAGATACATACAGAATTACTTCATAAATACCTATCAAAATTCATGAACTATAATTACCATGACTTTTAAATATTAGCTGATCATACCAGTGGATTCTTTTTATGGTGCTTAACATATCAAAAACTATAACTAATTACTGTTAAAATAAATAGTGTAGAGCCTCCAAATGTTTCTCTAGTATTTCTAGTACTGATCTTTTCACATAGATTGAGTCCAAATTCCCCAGCTTTCAGAAAGGTCAAAAATACATACAATACTATCCAGAGTATCGTATCTCATCTGTGATTATTTTGTGAACACAAATCGGAGTCAGAAGCTAAAATGGATAATAAAGCAAGTCCAACTTTTCTCCCACTCTAGTACAAGAGTGACAGAGAGGAAAGTACTAGTTGTCTTAAGGAAGAAGTATTGTCTCTTTCACAGTGTTTGCACGTAAGCTTGAATGTTTCGAAACATAATTGGTTTATTATTCAGAAGCAGGTATGCTTTGGGTATTTTTCAGAATGGGGTATCTTGTTGGGTAGAAAACTGGTATGTAGACCAAATTAATTAGGGGGCTTAGTAAACTGTGGAAAGGGGCTTAGTAAAGGGTATTGTGGTATAAGCTAAATGTCGGTTCTTCTACAATTTCTTATGGAAATACTAATTTATATTTTGATATTTGTCCTGGTTTGGCTGAAACAGAACTATTTCTGCTTTCAGTAGATTTATTTTTTCTTCAGTTAAGTTTTCTTAGTAACTGCCCTGTCTGAAACTGACTACAGGTCTCAGGCAGTGCCTGCTGTCAGAGTTGATGGCGGTTCATGTCTGTAGTTGTTGCTGGGGCAGGAGCGGGATTGTTATGCAGAAAGGCCCACGGGTGGGTGCTTGTTCCCTGCGGGCTCTCTTGGGCTCCGCTGGGCTCCTCCTGGGGGAAGGTGGAGGAGGGGTCGCACCCCCAGAAGCTGCAGAGGGCACAGGTGACCCAGGTCTGACCAAGGCAGTATTCCATCCCACCCACAGGAATACTTGGTATAAAGC